>NC_030427.2:11808710-11983710 GCF_001660625.3 Ictalurus punctatus
ACACTCACACACACACACACACACACACACACACACAACACACACACATAGACACCTGCGGGGACCTGAAGGTCTGTTCCAGCTCTACACATTTTTCTACTTCTGTGTCCCTTATTTCAGTCATGCTGACCCAGAAACAGAAAATAAAATAGCCTGTTCTCAGTGTACACACACACACACACACACACACACACACATGTTGAGAAGTGAGATGATTTGGGCTTTGTCAATATGATGTCAACCATACTGGAAATCCAACATACTGGAATTTTTTTAATAACCTGTTTATGTTTTATTTGTGTGTGTATATATATATATATATATATATATATATATATATATATATATATATATATATATATATATATAATTTTATCCCACACTTACTTATAGGAAATCCACCATTTTGTTATGAGGCATTGTAGCTAGCTAGCTGCTGTTACCTACTGTCGCTAGTTACTTGTTACTAACAATTTGGCTTCAATTTCCTTCCTTTTATAGCATTTTAACATAAAACACCAGATGGTCAAATATACTAAGAACAACTATTTTGAATTTGCTTACATTTTCTGCTTGAATGAAGATTGTTGGACTACCGGCTTGGCTTACTTTTTAGTCTATATGCATGAACCTGAACCCTGACTAGCAGAAACCAATGAGTAATGAACCAAACCATCAATAATGTGCACATGTTGAACCATCGACACAATCGACTCACTCAGTGAATGGAATCTCATCACTGTCAGCCATGTTTGATGGTTGTTGATGAACTCATCAGACATCATTGCTTACAGCAATATATACATATATATATATATATATGTATATATATATATATATATATATATATATATATATATATATATATATATATATATATATATATATATACGCACAGTATCTCACAAAAGTGAGTACACCCCTCACATTTTGTAAATATTTGATTATACCTTTTAATGTAACAACACTGAAGAAATGACACTTTGCTACAATGTAAAGTAGTGAGTGTACAGCTTGTGTAACAGTATAAATCAAAATAACTCAACACACAGCCATTAATGTCTAAACTACTGGCAACAAAAGTGAGTACACCCCTAAGTGAAAATGTCCAAACTGGGCCCAAAGTGTCAATATTTTGTGTGGCCACCATTATTGTCCAGCACTGCCTTAACCCTCTTGGGCAGGGAGTTCACCAGAGCTTCACAGGTTGCCACTGGAGTCCTCTTCCACTCCTCCATGATGACATCATGGAGCTGGTGGATGTTTGAGACCTTGTGCTTCTCCACCTTCCATTTGAGGATGCCCCACAGATTCTCAATAGGGTTTAGGTCTGGAGACATGCTTGGCCAGTCCATCACCTTCACCCTCAGCTTCTTTAGCAAGGCAGTGGTCATCTTGGAGGTGTGTTTGGGGTCGTCATCATGCTGGAATATTGCCCTGCGGCCCAGTCCCCGAAGGGAGGGGATCATGCTCTGCTTCAGTATGTCACAGTACATGGCATTCATGGTTCGCTCAGTGAACTGTAGCTCCCCAGTGCCGGCAGCACTCATGCGGCCCCAGACCATGACACTCCCACCACCATGCTTGACTGTAGGCAAGACACACTTGTCTTTCTACTCTTCAACTGGTTGCCACCACACACGCTTGACACCATCTGAACCAAATAAGTTTATCTTGGTCACATCAGACCACTGGACATGGTTCCAGTAATCCATGTCGTTAGTCTGCTTGTCTTCAATAAACTGTTTATGGGATTTCTTGTGCATCATATTTAGAAGAGTCTTCCTTCTGGGACGACAGCCATGCAGACCAATCTGAGTGTGTGGCGTATGGACTGAGCACTGACAGGCTGACCCCCCACCCCTTCAACCTCTGCAGCAATGCTGGCAGCACTCATACGTCTATTTCCCAAAGACAACCTCTGGATATGACGCTGAGCACGTGCAGTCAACTTCTTTGGTCGATCATGGCGATGCCTGTTCTGAGTGGAAACTGTCCTGTTAAACCGCTATATGGTCTTGGCCACCGTGCTGCAGCTCAGTGTCAGGGTCTTGGCAATCTTCTTATAGCCTAGGCCATCTTTATGTAGAGCAACAATTCCTTTTTTCAGATCCTCAGAGAGTTATTTGCCATGAGGTGCCATGTTGAACTTCCAGTGACCAGTATGAGGGAGTGTGAGAGCGACAACAAATTTAACACACCTGCTCCCCATTCACACCTGAGACCTTGTAACACTAACAAGTCACATGACACCGGGGAGGGAAATTGGCTAATTAGGCCAAATTTGGACATTTTCACTTAGAGGTATACTCAGTTTTGTTGCCAGCAGTTCAGACATTAATGGCTGTGTGTTGAGTTATTTACACTGTTATTTACACTGTTTTTACACTGTTACACAAGCTGTACACTCACTACTTTACATTGTAGCAAACTGTCATTTCTTCAGTGTTGTCACATGAAAAGATGTAATCAAATATTTACAAAAATGTGAGGGGTGTACTTACTTTTGTTAGATACTGTATATAGGTAAAATCTGAGTACTGGGCATTACAGCTAGCTAGTTATCATTATCAGTGATCCACCTTTAGTGTGTGTTCAAACTTTGTTGCATGAAGGAAAAATAAAGGGGGATGAGTCACTTAGGTGGCATAGAACGTTTAATGACTTGAGTTTTAACAATAAGATGTGTAAATATCACTTTGCAGCTGTCCTTATAGCTCTCTCATTGCAGTATCTTGGGAATGCACATATTTGGCTGTAAGTTCAGTCTGAAGACGGATGCTGGAGACACGGTCCCTGACAGGAAAAACTTTGACTCTCTACTGTGGGCCATAGTGACTGTTTTTCAGGTATTATGCTCATTCTACAAGAAAACATCTAGAAATATTACGTCAATCATTCAGCATCAATTTAATATATGTTTATGTGTATCCCTTGTAGATCCTGACTCAGGAGGACTGGAACGTGGTGTTGTATAATGGCATGGCCTCCACCTCTCCTCTGGCAGCTCTCTATTTTGTGGCTCTTATGACATTTGGAAACTATGTGCTTTTTAACCTACTTGTTGCCATTCTGGTAGAGGGATTTCAGGCAGAGGCAAGGCAACTACACCGGATATTTCTCTTAAAATGTCAATAACTGTAACTGTAGTCCCAGGTGCTACTTTTTGTACTTTGTCCTGTTTAACTCCACTTCCTTGATATTTCTCCTTCATTCCTCCATCAGGGTGATGCTAATCGCTCGTATTCAGATGATGACGGGTCATCATCCGACTATGATGGGAGTGAGAGACACAAGGACTCGCTCCAGCTCTCTGGTAGGTTTACATAAATGGGACATGCAGTGTAGAATACATCCCACCTAGAACACCAGTGCAACCAACTGGTTTAAACAAGGAAATGGATAATACCTATAACAACAGAAATTCCTTCTTTGAGACATTTCTCAAATAAGTGTCTCTTGTCCAGCATGTCCATCTTCAAATTAATTTCTTATCCAGTATGAGTCCCTTTTATGTCCTCCTTGACACAGATGAATAACTTTTCCAGTCTGAGTTCCATTTCTAGAATGAGTACGTATTCTGTTATTCAGTTCCCCATCATGAGTCCCTTCTCCTCTGTAACTCTCTTTCTCTAGTACCCAATTTAAGTCCATTCTCCCGAGTGAGTCCTATCTTCTCAAGTACTGTATGAGTCCCTTCTCCAGGCGGACTCCTTACTCCTATATTATATGTTCTTTTCTCCAGTACCCAGTATAAGCCCATTCTCCGGTGTGAGTCATTTCTTCTCAACTATGAGTCCCTTCTCCAGTTGGACTACTTGCTTCTCTATTATAAGTCCCTTCTCCTGTACCTAGTATGAGTCAATTCTCCAGGGTGAGGGCTTGCTTCTCTAGACCTTTCCTCATTGTCCAGTATGCCCCTCCATTTATCGAGCAGTTCTCAGATATAACTCTCTCTTCAAAAATAAACCCCTTCTTCATTTTGAGCTCTTTCCAACTTGAGTCTTTTGTCTATTATACATAACTTTTTCCAATACTTGTCCTATTTCCCCATTGAGTCTTCCCTTTTACAGTATGAGTCCCTTCTCTGGGATGAGTTCTTGCTTCTTTAAGTCCCTTCTCCAGTGCCCAGTATGAGCCCCTTCTTCAGAATGAGTCCTTTCTTCTCCACCATAGGTCCCTTCTCCAGCAGGACTCCTTGCTTCTACATTATAAGTCCATTCTCCAATCCTTCACCAAGGTGAGGATTTGCATTTCAATTATAAATCATTCTCCAGAATGAGTTTCCCCTCTAGAATAATTTACATCAAAATATGATGGGTTTTTTTCACCAGTACTGAAATTATTTTCCTGTATGAGTATCTTAATAATGGTATGATTTTCCTTTCTTATAGAATTCCTTAATTTGCATTGATCATTATGAGTCCACTCAAGGTTTCTGTTATTTTTGGCTTTAATTAAGCCCTCCAAAAGGCCACTCTTCTCTCTTGTCCATTTCCTGGCTCCCATTTCCTCACTTGACCTACTTCAATTCTTACCTCCACTCTCCTCAGCCGACACTATGGTATAAACGATAGGTTTTTCTTGTTCATCCACACTTAACCCAGCACAGACCCAGACTCATGCTCTCTCTAAAACCCATCTCTAGCCCACCACTTTTAGCACTTTCGATTTACAATATCTCAGCTTCTTGCACAGAGACTACAGTGCAAAGAGCCTTTACTATGATGTGTAAATCATGATTTGCAGCAGTTAGATCAAGCAGATAGAAGTGGCAGTCTCCATGGAAGCTCTATAGTGGCTTCTTATTTCATAGAATAATTACCTGACCTTTTGGGCATGAGTCATATCTTGATTCTTGTCTCTCTTCTCAGTGAAGTTTTCTTACTGCAGTATGGTTAATAATTTACATTAAAACCAACACTCTTTAGAAAACTGTGGACAAGCTACTGAAAGTAAACCCTCCGACTGGCCTCAACTGAGGGTCATTGTAAATTTTTAATGGCTGGGGAGAAACTGAAGTATCTTTTTCACTCTATTTCAATATATAAACAGGAAACTAGCAGGTGACTGTTCCCATCAACTTCCAACTTAAGTACAACACAGAACAAAGTCACAGTTGGTAACCTGTTTAGTTCTATAATACTTGCCCCTTTGCTTTAATGGAAAATTCTAGAATCAAAATATAGAATTTGCCATTCACATGGCTTGGATTTCTTTACTCATACATTTCTAAAAATTGCTGTATGTAAATCCCTTTATCTGGGATTAAGCTAACTGGTGTTGCACTCTATTTCTCTCCAGATCCTAAACTTTGTGCTTTGACCCCTAATGGGCACCTGGAGATGAAGCCTATAGGAGGAGGAAGGATAAATTTGGAAGAAGAATCTCGTAAGAGCAGTGTCATCAGTCTGGGCAAGAGCAGCCTGGAGCAAGGATCTTTCTCACTGGTGAGAGCAAAATGCATTTATTTATACACAATCTAGATATAGGGGTGTGACAGAAAAATGGGAAAATCAACATAAAGTGTCTTAGTAAGGTGTTGGACCACCACAAACTGTCAGAACAGATTCAGTGGCCCTTGGCACAGATTCTACAATTCTCCATAACTATCTTCCAAAAGATAGTTGGTGGTAAATTCTAGTTCCAGTGTGAATTCAGGTTTTTACTCAAAATGGACTTAGCAGCTCTTTGCAGAACTTAAAACGTCAGCCTGATCAGATGAAATGAAGTGAATCAACCATTCTGATGGACTGGATGAAATAATCAGCAAATGTAATTACCCAATATAGCTTCTATTCATGTCGATGAATGGAAACACCAATATACCATATCTAATCTATCTAACTGAAAGCCTCCCAGATAGAATAGACTGATATTGCACCAAATTGGAGACCAATTCCCTATTAAATATTTATATTAAAGATTTCAGTTTGGATGTGTAGGTGTCTGTAAACTTCTAGGCATATAGTGTATTGTAATTTTTTTAAATCGGTAAAATCAAAATAAGAAATATTTTCAATAACACATTTTACATAATGTCACGGGATTATACTGTAAGAGAAAATATAATGTTTAAAACAATCTTTTAATAGAACATAAATGCCCAATAAATGTCCTTCACCCAAACTGTTAGAGAGTTAGAATTAGTTATAAGTTATAATAAGTCTTATAACTCATTTAAAATGATCTGTCCCACTTCACTGGAACCAGAAAAAATTAATAAAAAATTCCAGCAACAGTGCAGTTGTTATACTTTTGGGTACATTTGCATACATTACATTGTGTATCTATAATACACAATAGGGAAACTTTGTTGAACATAAATGTTGACACTACATAATTAGCTGGGATATAAAGAAGACAAATTCCTATAGAAAGAGAAAAATGTAATTCTATGTAGAAAAAAAATAAGGTACAATTTAAAGCAGAAAACAGAACAAGTGCAGAAAATTGAAGTGCAGAAGTACTCTTCCATAGCAACTGTGAATATCTAAAGCAATCAAACGCCATTGCTTGGATTAACACAAGTACTTTTTTGTTCATTTGGAATGGTAATCCAGTGGTTGGCAGTCTCGCTGCAGAGAAGCTTAATGTTTAAAACTTTAATTATACATTTTCATTTTCATGATTTTGGTTTTGTGTGGTCTTTTTTGTAAAAAAAATAGCGGGAAATATTGAACGCATATCCTGTTGATGATCCATTATTGACCAGCATCTAAGGCCTCCTGCTCAGCCCTGGACAGATTAGCCACATATGAGGCAGAGTTGGACACAAACTGCCCACAACCGTAAGCCCATTGAGTGTGTGTGATTCCCATCAGCTCTCTGTGCGTGCTGGCTGGCTGGCTGTTTTTGCTGGAAAGTCACATGTTGCTAATGAGTCAATGAAACATTTGCGATAATTATTGCTTTGATTAGAAATCACTTGGCCAGAGAGTACTCTGGCACTCCTTGTGAGTGTCCATAACGTGTGTGTGTGTGTGTGTGTGTGTGTGAGAGAGACCAGAATTCCCTGGGTAAGATGTCAAGCCCAGCCATGACGGTGGGGTTTCCATGGCAACTCCCCTTTAATTGAGACAGCCATAGATAGAGAGAGATAGAGAGAGAAATGGATGAGAGAAAGCTCGATGGTTTAAATATAGTGTTGTGACGCACTATGCATGGGAGATCACGAGATTAGCCATGCTAGTGAGAGCTGATATTTCTGTGAGTAGAACCATGCATTGAATACAACATGGGGCCACCAGCACACACACACACACACACACACACACACACACACACACACACACACACACACACACACACACACATATATTGTAACTCTGAGTGGCTAATCAATCACCATATGTGCACAATATTGCAAACTTGCTCCACATAAATCCACCAAATATTCCACCATTTAATTCTGACGTTTTTCCTGACTCAAGTTGTCACATTGTTATGTTTTATTTGACAGTTACCAAGTATCAAGTGTGTGCGCTGTGTCTCCAGTTGGCATGCAGCATCGCCTCCTGCTTAAAGTAATTTTAGATGACTTAATACCAGTTAACAAGGTTTCTATGGCAACTGTTTCGTTACCTCCACTGGCACTAAATATGGGCAATTGTCCTCTTTTACAGCAAACATATACAGCCTGCAATTATCTTTGTAAGGCGCTATAGCCAAGCACATGCACACACACATACACAGAGAGGAGTAGAAACCATAGTGCATTAATAAACAAAAATTTGTTTAAAATATAATACTCCTAGTCAGGAGAGCATGGAAGGGAGTGCAAGGAATCTATTTTTATTCCTCTCTTTTCTCCATCCATACAGCGTCATGGTCGTACTTCCTTGTACCGCCACTGGGGGCGCCCCCACCCCCAGTCAGCATGGAGTCGGCGGTCTAGCTGGAACAGCATGGGTCGTGCTACTAGAGGCCTGGCGGTAGGTGGGAGCCTACGGGTCCGAGGTCCCCACTCCCATCCAGCTGAGCGGGAGTCCCTCCTCTCCCCACGCCTCCAACTCTTACATCACCCACCTCTCCTTTCTCGTCGTTACCCCCTTCGCCGCGATCGGCGTGCCCTCTCACTCGAGCTCCCTGAGCAGCTCCAGCTCCCTGGACCCCCACTGCAGCACCACCTTCTGACCAGGAAAAAAAGTGTGTGTGGGGAGCAGCACCATGATTGTAATGGGAAAGCACCAATGCGTCAGAGAGCACTGCTCAGCGAGGTTTATCCCCAACTCAATGCTCAGAAGGACAAACCACACCTCGACGAGGAGACAGACTATGTAAGTTATTTATCACAGATTTATAAAACTAGGATCCAAAATTTATAAACCTACAACTTATAATCTCTGATATACTGATTGGCCATATTATTAATAGAATTTTAAATTGAAATATGGAAAAAAAAAATTTCCTGAGATAGGTTCCAGGTCCACTGTGACCCTGAGCAGGATAAAAAAACAGTTACTGAAAAATGTATAATGGTTGTCATTTATATCAAAATTTCACCATGTGAAAGGTTTTCACAGGCCGCCCCACCAACATCTTGGTGTCCTACATACACTATTATTTAAATCAAACATATGACACGATAACCATCCGAAAGAATAAAAGCAAATGATGTCTGAAAAGCATATTTCAATTTCATCTGCCATGCATATTATAGCATCTTGTGCCATTCACTACCAGACACTGATGTAGCACTCATCTTAATAATAGCTTTCTAGTGGCACTTTATTTCTGCTGTTGATTCTTCTCTTGTGACAGGAAGACAATGTGAGAATCAAATTTCTCTTTGTCACTACACACAATAACACCTCATTACAATCTATAGTGCATCATTACAAATGGCTTCTTCTGTGAAAGGCAGTAGTTGATACTGACTAAGATGTTTGAGAGAGTGTGAGAATTTGAAGAGAAAACTCAAGACGTCCTCTGCATTGTACTTATTATTATTATTATTATTATTATTATTATTATTAAATAAATAGCTATGTTTGTAAAAAAGCACCTGATTGCTTAACTTTTGCATAGAAGTTAATGGGATGTACTTTGTAAGAAAATGACATGTTTGTTGGAATACAATTGCCTGCAATTGTGCTTGCTGAGTAGTTAATCATAGTTTTACACGATGTGCAATTGTTTGTGCGTTTTACTGACTCATTGCCGTTGTGCTCTTTTTTAAGAGCCTATGTTTTCGGATCCAGAAGATGATTGAGGTATATCGCCCAAACTGGTGCGAGACGAGGGAAGACTGGTCTGTCTACTTGTTTTCCCCTGAGAACAAGTAAGTCATCCAAAAGATTTATACTAATCAGATGTCAATCTATTCAGTGGCTGAAATATTTTTTTAAATAGCATACTTGTATTGAAAAACAGCTCACAGCTCTTGACTACTTAACAGTGTAGTCAGCCACTTTGGGGGTCTTAAGTGTGGACTTAATTTGTGTCCAAAGTAATTTTTGTAATTCCATAGAGAGGGGGTCAGTGGGAACCATTTTTCTTTCTTTCACTATTTTCTCTCACTCCCCCCTTGTTTCCTTATCCATCAAGTGTATAACCTACAGTGAGGGTGAACAACGGAAAAAGATGAAGGGACACATGCAAAGTGGTATAGTGTGACACGGGAGAAAAGAGGTTTGAGAAGACCTTTCTTCAGGAGATGGGAATGGAAATGTGGATTAAAAAGAATAAAATTATTGAGATATATGGTGGACTAAGGAAAGGTGAAAAGTATGGAGGGATCAAGGTCTATAATGGTGTAATGGAAGGTGAGATGTATGGAGAGATGGAGGTACAGTGGGGAAAATACAAATTGAACACGCCAAAAAAAATTTCAGTAAATATATTTCCAATGAGGCTATTCACATAAAATATTCACCAGACATCAGTATTAACTCAAGAAATCCGCAAATATAAAGAATTCACAACACTTAAGTCCATACATAAAGGTGCAATAAAGTGGAATGACACAGGAAAAAAGTTGAACACGCTAAGAAAAAGCATTTTTCTTAGGCAAGGTAAGGCAAGGAACCAATTGAAAGCTGCAAATTAATATCAGCTGGGTTAGTAAATTGATGGTCTATAAAAAGGTTTTCGTTACCAAGGTGTCACACAAGAAAGATCTCATGATGGGTAAAAGCAAAGAACTCTCCCAAGACCTTCAGAACCTTATTGTTGCTAAACATATTGATGGAATCGAATACAGATGTATTTCAAGACTTCTGAATCTTGTAGTAAGCACCATTGGGGCCATTATCCGCAAGTGGAAGCAACATCACTCCGTCATCAACCGGCCATGCACAGGAGCTCCTCGCAAGATTTCTGACCAGGGAGTCAGAAGAATAGTCAGAACAGTAGCCCAAGATCCAAGAACCACTCAGAAAGAGCTCCAGAAACACTTGGAGGCAGCAGGTGCCACCGTCACAGAGGAATCAATAGGCAATGCACTCCACCGCCATGGCCTCTGTACACGCTCACCCCACAAGACTCCATTACTAAAGAAAAGGCATGTCAAAGCTCGTTTACAGTTTGCTACAACTCATTTCGACAATCCTATGAAATACTGGGAGAGTGTAGTCTGGTCAGATGAGAGCAAAATTTAACTTTTTGGCTGTCATACTACACACCATATTTGGAGAAGAAATGGCACTGCACATCACCCTAAAAACACCATACCAACAGTGAAGTTTGGAGGTGGAAGCATCACGGTGCGAGGCTGTTTTTCATCACATGGTACTGGCAGATTCATATAATTGAAGAAACGATGAATGGAGCCCTTTACCAGGAGATTCTTGAGGAGAATCTGCTGCCATCCACCAGGATGATGAAGATGAGATGTGGGTGGACCTTCCAGCAGGACAATTATCCAAAGCATACAGCAAAGGAAACGCTCAATTGGTTTCAGAGAAAAAAAAAAAAAATCAAGGTTTTTGAATGGCCCAGTCAGTCACCTGACTTGGATCCAATAGAACAAGATTTAAAGACAATACGTTTAGAAGAATGGGCCAAAATCACACTTGAATACTGCGGCTGATTAATTTGTTCATACAGGAAATGTCTTGAAGCTGTCATTACAAACAAAGGCTTCTCCACTAAGTATTAAATAAATTTCAGTTCGTGTGTTCAACACTTTTTTCCTGTGTCATTCCTCTTTATTACACATAACTTCATATATGGACTTTAATGTTTGGATTTCTTTATATGTGTGAATTTCTTGAGTTAATACCAAAGTCTGGTGAAAATTTCATGTGAATAGCCTCATTGGGACCATATTTACTGAAAAAAAAGTTGACGCGTTCAATACTTATTTCCCCCACTGTATATGGTTGATTGATTAGAAGAGGAAAAGGAATGAAGAGGTTAAGGTATGGAATGGTGGAATCAATGGTGTTAAGGATGGATGGATGGAATAGGGGAATAATGGGTGAAACATTAACAGAACTGGAGATATAGGATAATAATACAGAGACTGAGCTATACAGTGGTGGGATGGAGAGATGGATATATAGGATAGTGAAGTGGAAGGTGTAAACGATAGAGAGATAGAGATATATTGGGGGAATGGAAGGTGAAAAATAAGGTAAAGAGATTAAGGTATAGAATGGCAGAATAGATGATAAAATGGATGGGAGATGGAGCTATTGGACAGTGTATTGGAAAGTGACAAGCCTGGAGCGATGGAAGTATAGGATGATAGAACAATGTAGGTATGGGTTGATGGGATGGAGGGTGAAAATGATGGGAGGATAGAGCAATAGTATGAAAGGATTTAGAGGTTGAGATATAGGTTAGTATAACGGAGATAAAAGGACAGTGGAGTAGAATGTGAAAATGCTGGATAAATGGAGACAAAGGATGCAGGGTACAGTAAAACAGTAATGATGAGGCAGACGGGAAAAGAATGCAGATAAAGAGGGGTGGAGGGAATGGAGTACTTGCAGAACCAAAACAAAAGCTGAAGTGCAGACTGCTGAAGAATGAGATGGTGATGGTGTGGTAGTTTTGATTAGGGTATTGATCAAGCCCTGGTGAGTACCAGGTGAAGCTCTAAATCACAGCATACCACACACCAATTTCTTTTTTTTAAAAAAAAAAGAAGAAAAAAAAGCAGAGCTGAGATTTTTGTCCAGTTAAAAAGATTTGTAAAAAAAAAAAAAAAAAAAAAAAACACAAAAAACATCATTATTTTTGCAAGTGCATAAGAAATACAATACAAGGCCTCATCTTCCTTTACCTCATGACAAGGTTGGTATCAAGGGTTGCCACTAAGGTCGAACTGAAATATTAACTTATCTCTCCTTCCCTCTCTCTCTAGGTTCAGGTTAACTTGCCAGAAGATCATTGCTCATAAACTGTTTGACTATGTAGTGTTGGCCTTCATCTTCCTCAACTGCATCACAGTGGCCCTTGAAAGACCCAGGATTCACCAGGGAAGTCTGGTAGGATTTTGTTTCTTTCTTTATCCATTCAACAATTGACATAGTCAGGGAAAAATTATGACTTTAAATCCCTAAGATGCCCATGCCAGAAGTCTAAGTGGGCATAATTGGCTCTGCTTTTTGGGTGCAAAATATGGTCTTCCTCTATTCCTGTTAATCAGGACGTAATCATAAATGCCTGTGGGCGTATGTTAGCACATGTACTGTATATGGGAAAGAGGGGAGTTAGTGCTATCCTTCAGGATAAAACTGGGTAACATTCTCCGCTAAAAGGCACTCACAGCTGAGTTTCAATTCAGTTCAATGAAGACCTGATAAAAGGAAGCAAGGTAAACGAATTAAGAAGCATGTTTCCAGCAGGACAGAGGATAAACGGTGATATATACAAGTGACCAACCTGTTCTCTGTGGAACGTATTGGAACAGCAAGGCCAGTTTGTGATCAAATAATGAATATGAGATGATATATCAAAATCAGCAGTCAGGAGCATTCTGGAAAAGCAAATTCTAGCCATTCTAGAAATCAATTAATATGGAGATCTAGAATTCTTCAAAGATGTACAAATCTTGACTATTTTTTAAAAATAAAAGGGTCTTGAAATGGATAGTTCTTTATAATGTACTGTCCTATTCCAGAACTGGGTGGAACTGAGAATGTAGAATTAATTGTCAAGGAGTTACAAATAAAAAACAGAAGGAATTGTAGAATTGGGTGCCATTCCAGAACTCCGCAGATCTGGTGATTGGGAATTCTTAACTAGAATGTTTTGAAAGAGTTGCTCAAATGGAGAATTCTAGAATAATTCTAGAATAATTCTAGAATCCTGTAAACATGTAGAATTCTAGAAAAAGAATTCTAGAATTAGCTTTCCAGAGCTCAACAAATCTATCCATTTAGAATTTTTAAATGGAGAATTTTATAATCGTTGCCTTTCCAATCTTACCTTATAAAACTCTAGAATTTATCGACAGAAAGTTCTAGATATGTGCTGTTAGTTATGTTCTTCTTGGTGTACTCAGCATGACTTCTCCATGCTGACATTTACATGGTCCCTTATCCTGAATAATAAAGGCAGGATATTATTCACACACTTCCCTCTAAGAATGCTGCCATTTTGTTCTGCTTCTGCTCTGCTATTTGCTGAAATCTGCTCCATTTTACTGTTATTGGGACTGTAGAAGAGACGTCAAAGAGAAGATAATTGTGTTCTGCTCTTTTTTTACCTATAGGAGCGAGTCTTTCTCACCATCTCTAACTACATCTTCACTGCCATCTTTGTAGCTGAGATGACGGTCAAGGTAAATACACCACTACACTTGTTCAAACTTCTGTCTGTCTGCATCAACCAATTTAGATCAGTTACATGGGCTTCCAGCTGTGTCTGTGACAATGCTTGCCGGTTTTCTGAAAGAAAAGCATCTTTAATTCTATCTTTTTATAGACTAGGCTGTATGGCTCTTGAAATTATTTATTCATGCATGAATGTCAGCTTCAAGCTTTAAATATCTTTTTTAATAGTCTGAAGTCATGTATAATTTAGGCATGCTGCCACACTCCAGGGTTTCTCAGTGAAATGGACTTACTTATGGAAGAACTCTCACAAATATTGCAGGAGTGATAATGAAAAAAAAAAAAAATGAGTGAGCCTTGTCTAATTAAAGAAATAGTTCAGATAAAAGTGAAATATATACAACTTACCCACTGAATAAAAATGTAGTCAAGTAGCAAAAACGCTTTAACATTTGCTAACATCTAAGAGAAGCTTATAGGCTCAAATTTAAAATCATGCAAAATACATGCCTAAATTTCCAAACACTCTGCTCACTCACTTGAGCAGAAAGTGATTTTGGACTTAAAATGGGTGCTATGACTGTTTTTAGTTCTATGGATATTTGTGGTCTCATATGTCATAGCCTACAGTGTCTGACATAATATAAGTAAGTCTGTTTGAACAGCTAAACAAGCAGCTCTTAGTATTTTTTTTTTTTTTTTTTGATTGATTGCCATAGTCTTTTAGCTACAGTTATAAACTTAAGATTGTCATTTGAGAAACATGTCTTGACTTATCAACCACTGGTAAGAGAAAAGGTTTGAGATTTTTATTTCTTTTCTGAATTTGGCATCTGGGAAAACCCATAATAAGAGTTTTTTTTCTGAGTTTGACAGCTCTACTTTAAGAAAACATAAATACATTTTACCAAATATTTTTTAATCAGCTTATATTCAAACCTTACCTTGGCTGTCTTCCTGCAAAGAATTCTAAAATGCAAGTTTCTCAGTTTTCACTCTATCTGAGATGTATACAAATAAGACACAAATTGTATTTAGGAAAGGCTGTAGTTCTCAGAATTACAGGGGATAAAAAAAGGCTACGCATCACCTACAACTAGGAAGAAAAATCCTACAGAAACAGCTCATCTTTTTTGGAGTTTAATCAGAATCATTTCATTGATGACAGGTATATGATAATTACTTTTGAACAGGAGTTTGATTGGTTTTGATTGGTTAATTCCAAAGACGGTCACATGCCCTACTATACAAAGGGCATTCATAATTGTGCTACCAGATTATTGTTTATTGCTATTATTATAAGTTTTAAAATGTTTCTACTTGCTTTTCCATTTGCATTTTGTTGGTTTCAGTATCACAATACAGATGGAACATGTGGAGCAAAGATCTGACATTATTTATCTTAGTTTCTTTTTTTTTCTTTACATCATAAAAACTTTCACAGGGGTGTGCATACTTTTTATCCACTACATATATAGAATAAAATATCTAATTTTGACCATATGAAAGGTTTCCCAGCCCATCACACCTACTGGTCTATGCTAACATGTCCATGCTTCTTTATGAATGTTCATGTGGTAGACTATATACTAGCAGATTGTAGATCATGAAATCTAAAATGATGTCTTCTAGATTTACTGATTAGCAGTGCATCCATCTCCCTTCCCCTCATTTTTTTCCCTCTCCTCCCCTCTCCCCCATCCTCCATTGCAGATGTGTAATTAGCTGACGATGGTATTAATTACTCCATTAATTTCTCATAGGCATTCAATCATGTGTCTGTTCTGTTCTCTGGGTTTCTCTGACTCACTTCATTACGAGCCTAACAGAGTCTGTCATTAACAAGTTGTGTGAGAGACAGAGACAAGCCTCAGAGAGCAATAAAAGGACCAATTTACATGTAGGCATAAAATATGTGAATATCAATATCTGAATAACAAACCAGATCCCACATTTATTTATTTTTTATTTATTTATTTTTAATGATTTTTTTTCTTCTTCTAATTTTCCCGTGCAATATGCTAATAAGATTGCTAGGTAGGTAGTGTGTGGGAAGTCCACCAGCTGTGAACAGTAGGATCGCCAGAGATGATCTCATTGTACACCATTGAGTTCATTTTCCTTTGATGAGAATGACTGATCAAGCCGTGTTTTCTGCAAGTAGGCCTGACTGTAAATGTATCTTTGAAATAGTGAATTTATGATAGGTCTAGAAACATGTAAATATATAGTTGAAATAAAATCGGCAAAGTATTGCAGTTCTGCATGAAAAAGTTTCTTTCCTATCATTTCTCCTATCATTCCTATCATCTCCCCATGACAGTGATATTGTTGGACGGTCAAGTGAGATGTAAAATGCATTATACAATAAATAAATAAATAAACATGAAACAGAAACTCAAATGGAAAAAAGTTCATCTGTGAATGTGCCTCTTGTTGAGAAAGATTTCAAGAAAGATTGCTTCTTGACACTGTTATGGGTTTTAATGCTAAAATTCATCCCTTCTGTTTTCACAATTCCGTTTTTGTAGATTGGTAGTGTGCAGCATCCAGCATAGCTCCTACTGGTCATATCATGTCCACTCTGGGTTTAAGGAATGAGAGGAAAGAGTCCCATTGGTGTCATGTTTTACTTCTTTCTATCATCTGCATCTGCTTCTCTCTCACCCTTTCATTCCCTGTGCCTTACATAAGTTTTTGCCTGAGCCCTTATGGCATTCTGTCAAAATGACAGCAGACGCCTCTTCCCCCCAACTCGTAAAACTTGTCATATTTTTTTAAAAAATGTGTATAAAATATGAAATAATACACCAGTCCCCCCCTCCCTCCCCTCTCTCTCTCAGGTGGTTTCAATGGGTTTGTATCTGGGAGATCGTGCATACCTGCGCAGCAGTTGGAACATTCTGGATGGTTTCCTTGTCTTTGTGTCTCTGATTGACATTGTAGTATCGATGGCGGGAGGAGCCAAGATCCTGGGTGTGCTACGTGTCCTACGGCTACTCAGAACCCTGCGTCCCCTCAGGTACAGAGCGCCATGAAACTGTCGTCTATAATCAATAGATAAATATTAATTTTATAAATAATTCACAAAGTGAACACTTGCATGGGAAAAGCAGCATATCTGGGCCAGTAACAAAAGTTCCTGTAATGTTATACATACTTGTCATGTCACAGCAAACTAGTGACTACATTTCCCATGCTGCACTGCGGCCAACAAACATGGCTGCCATGGACTACACTTCCCACACACACACATTCACCTTCTCCTGAATTCTAATCACACACACCTGTTTCCAGTCTCACGCACGCTCACACCACAGTATATAATTATGACTTAGCGTAGTATTGAGTTTAACTCACTTACCAAGCGGTTGTTATTTGTTCCCGTTTCTTGACTCTGAGTATTGTCTCACCCTATTTATGCCTGTTTGCCGATCACCTGACCTTTTGCACGTTTTTGGACTACGCTTTGGATTACTGATTTGGATTTGTCTGCCTTTATCTGTTTTAATAAAACTGTTTAACTGCACTTGCATCTGTCCTAATCTTCATTAGTGAGTAACGTGACAATACTACACTGCAAATATTCCCTTTAATAAGAGATAATACCTGCAGTAGCCTATAGTAATAACACTAGTAATAATATAGTAATAATACTGAATCATTTTTTGAGACCTACTGTATAAACTGCAGCAATGTACCAGCTAGTTTTATTTATATTTGATAGATACAGGATAACTGTCATACAATGAAAATATAGACCTTTAAGAGCTTTATTGAAAGAGCTATATTGAGTTAAGAGCTTTATTGAAGAGATGGGCAGGCAAATCCAAATCAAAATGCAAAATCGTGGTCAAAAACAAGCGAGGAGTCAGGCTATCTGCAAACGGGCATTAACTGGGCTAGGACAAGAATCAAGACACGAGAACAGGATCAAAACCATGAAACAAAAAAAAAGAGACTCAAATTGCTTAGTACAGGTGTGGCAAGAAGACACCGAAACACTCACAGTACTTCACGCAGAACAAAGACAGACGAGGGGTTTAAATATTTAATGAAATCAAACGTAAAACATAAACAGCTGTGAATAATAATGACACGTGAGGGAGACATCCAATAATGTAACAGGGGCGGAGACAGAACATAAACCATTACAAAACAAATGTAGAAAGACACTGAAAATCCCTGAAGCGCGTGCTGTTGCGCTTTGGGCAGTTGAGCGCGCTGCTCCCTCCGGCATTTAGCGCGAGGCGAAATCCGTGATAGACGTAGCAAAAGTTTCACAAAATTATATGTTCAGAAAAACATATTGTAATGTAATGTATTATCATATCAATAAATGATAGCATACAAGAATAAGAACATTAATATAAACCTGTGTTAAATTTATATCTGTTACTATTATAAAAAATTAAGAAATTACTTTTGACTAATCAGTGTTTTGACAATTCAGCTATGAAGCTTTGTATAATACCTATGTTGGTCAAAATTTATCACATTTCCCCCCTAATGTCCCCTAATAAGTTATTGGTGTATTATTTACATTTTTTAAATATTCTCTGAAACTGAGTAATAATCGATGTATTAGAGGACTCTAGCTGTTATGGGGACATGCAGAAAGTGTGGAAAAAGCATTTACAGTGCCTTCCACTAATATTGGCACCCTTTGTAAATATGAGCAAAGAAGAAAAAATCTCATTATTCTTTAACTTTTTGTTCATTTGTTTAAAATACTCTGCTCTCATGGATATCAAACAATTGCAAAAACAACACAGGTTTATCCCCCAAAAAACTTTGTTAAATAAAAGTGTGCAACAATTATTGGCGCCCCTATGAATTCATATGAGAAAAATATATTTGAAGTATATTCCCATTGATATTTTTTTTAGAACACCTGGGTGACTAAGAACATGACATGTTCAACCATGACTTCCTGTTTCACAGAGGAATAAATATAAGGTAACACAGGCTAAATTCCCTTAGTCATTCATAACAATGGATAAGACCAAGGAATATAGCTTCGATGTTCAGCAAAAGGTAGTTGAGTGTCACAAAATGGGAAGTAGCTATGAGAAAATAACACAAGCATTGAAAATGCCTATTTCCACCATCAGGAAAATAATTGTTAGTTGTTGTTTAGAATAAAAGTCCAGTCAACTGGAAATGTTATGAATCAACTTAGAATTAGACATGTGTCTATATTGTCTCAACGTACTGTGAAGAGGATGGTTTGAGTGGCCAAAAAATCTCCAAGGAGAATTGCAGACATTAGTTGCATTTTGGGGTCTCCAAAACTTCAATCTGAAGTCACCCACATAAACACAAGTTGTTTGGAAGGGTTTTAAGAAAAAAACATCTACTCTCATTGGGATCTGTGGTCATATGAAACCAAAATAGAGCTTTTTGGTAATAAATACCAGAGGTGGTTTTGACACACACACAGAGGTAGCCATAGGATAAGTATCTCATACCAACGGTTAAATATGGTGGTGGCTCTTTAATGTTTTGGGGCTGTTTTTCTGCCAGAGGACCTGGACATTTTGTTCAGATTCATGGTATCATGGACTCTATCAAATATCAACAGATATTAAGTGAAAACCTGACTTCCTCTGCCAGAGAGCTTATAATGGGCCATGGTTGGATCTTCCAGCAGGACAAAATATGATTTACTGACCACAATATCAAGGTCCTGCCATGGCCATCCTAGTCCCCTGACTTGAACCCCATAGAAAATCTGTGGGGTGAATTGAAGCGGAGAGTCCACCAACATGGGCCTCGAAATTTGAAGGATTTGGAGAGATTCTGTATGGAGGAATGGTCTCAGATCCCTTGCCATGTATTCTCCAACCTCATCAGTCAGTATAGGAGAAGATTCAAAGCTGTTATCTTGGCAAAGGGTGCCAATAATTGTTGCACACCTATACTTAACAAAGATTATATATATATATTATTATATATATATAATTAGTTATATAATATATAATATATAATCTTTGTTAAATGTATATATATATATATATATATGTTGGATGAACCTGTGTTTTTTTTTTTTTTTTCAATGGTTTGATATCCATAAGAACAGAGTATTTTTGTGAATGTTTTGTACAAAAGATCAAACGGTTAAACAATAAAGACAATTTTTTACAGCCTTCTTTGCTCATATTTTCTAAGGGTGGAGGGCACTGTAAGTGACTTTTTGGGCCAGCATTCATTCATTTATATACATTAGACATGTGCTAGCATGATAGAAAGCTAAATAAGCCACTGTTTTACTAAAGCTAGCTTTAGATACAGGACAGCTACCTCCAACCACCTCAAATTACATTTTACTGTATATTTTTGCATATAAAGCCATATTTATTTAGCATTAGTTTAGCTAGCATGTGGAATATTAACTTTAGTAGCTTCATACACAAAGCTCAATAGCATAACTCAACTAGCATCATAGATGCTACAAACATAGATAGCTAAGAAGGTGTCATTTTTTGAACTGATTCAATAATCCATTCTAAATACTTCTCTTAAACCATCATGAAGGAAGAATTCAATGCTTCTTAATGTACATTTGAAGTTTTTAACTACAGCCTTGTTTGTTCTCAGAGCTACCTTTTTTGAGGTGTATATCTGTGGCAGCTGCTGGCATTCTGTAGCAAATTCATCCCTGTCCACTCAAATGAAACGTTTTAATATGAAGCTTCTGCTCCAGTCTGCACCTGCTCTCTGTGTGTGTGTGTGTGTGTGTGTGTGTGTGTGTGTGAAACCTGAAGTAGCCCAGATAAAAGAAAGATAATGCTAAAAAGCAGAATGAATTGTACTTTCATTTGAGCTTATGCCAATACAGATAGCGTTAAATAAGAGTAAGCTAACAATATATTTAATACGTTTAATCTGATATCTGCAAAAATCATGGCATTAAAAGCATTTAGCAATAAATGTTTAAATACATAGAATATAGACTGTACCTGCCATGTCCCAACATGTTTAATTCCTTTTATACCGTGTCAATCTGCCAACAATTAAAATTTGTAATTTCTTATTTAGCAAGGCATACTTTTTTTTTATCTGTTGATAGTAACATTTAATGGTGTCCACAAAGCAAGTTATTTCCTATAATCACCTTGCTGAAAAAAACTAAATAAAAATCATCACAGAAATTCTAATGGTTTCCACTACAAATACCATTACAAACCATCAGTTAACCATTAAAACCATTACCATTATTGGTCCTTAATGATATCCATAGACATAATATGCAACCAATAGAATACAACAAATTACCAGTAGAGACCCACAGGGACCATTAGAGTTTTCATTAAAACCAACAAATTCTATGAGGGGTTTCTCTTGTTTTTCTTTTCTTTTCTGCAGGGAACATACATTATAGCAGCTATAAACATTGTCCATTTTTCTTTCTCTGTCTTTACGTTAACAAAACAAACAGGAAGTCCTCTGTCCTGAAGACTTTCCCGTGGTGGAAAACGTCTGGGTTACGCATGTAACCCTGTTCCCTGAGAAGAAAATGAGACATTCCGTTAGCTGAATGCTGCGGGAAGCACCCTCACGTGTGACCAGTTTCTGAAGCTTGTGTAACATCATGCCTATTTATAGGCCTTCTGTGATCAGGTGACGCGGCAATTAAGCGCGTTACGTGTTAAAAACGAAACCTGTGAACCGCGCCTTCAGCCTCTATTATCTGAAGCAAAGATGCAATTCACAGGCATGCCCCAGTATGACAGAACTACGAAACGACTTATTCCCTTCTCAGGGAACGTGACCCAGACGTTCCCTTTCAGAGGGAACTCCACGTTACATTAGCTGAACGCTGTAGAAACTAAAATACCAACTCCATCATACTGAGGGTACGGCCTGTTCAAAAAGATCAGAGCCCTAGGGTCACTGCAAGACACTCGAGCCCGGGCCAGAATGTATATCCAGGCTGTAAAATCGAATGAATATGTGTGACATAGACCACCCTGCCACAGCACACACATCCTGTAAAGATACCCCTTTGGACAAAGAATGCGAGGAGGTGACCCCCCTAGTGGAATGAGAGATGTGCTGCTTCAACACAGCATCACCTCTACTGTCGTCGACCAAAGCCGAGCAGCAGCTGCTCTGACTTATGCCACTGTCTGGAGCGGTAGACGTAAGTACAGAGAGCCCTTACTGGACACAGTCAGTGAAGTTTCTCTTGTTCCGTTATGAGGAACGGAGGAGGAAATCCTACAACACTTCTGGAACTTTAGGAATATAATCCAACCTAGGATACAGGAAGGCCTTGGATAATCCAGGAGTAAAGTCAAGGTAGGAAGGGGCAACAGAGAGCTTGTAGATCTCCTACTCGCTTGAGAGATGTCAGGGCCAGCAGAACAGCTACCTTTAGAGTCAGAAGCTTTTCAGAGGCTGACTCTAAGGGCTCAAATACGGCACCTGACAGACCTTCCAGTACCACAGAAAGGTCCCGGGAAGGTATGCATGGTCTGCAGATGGGCCTCAGCTGCCTGACACCACACAAAAACCTCGAAGTTAGAGGATGTTGCCTCACCGAGGCTCCATCAATAGGAACATTCCTTACACCACGAGACAAAAGGTTGCCACTTGAGTGCATACAATTTCATCATGGATGGCGTTCTAGCATTCAACATGGTCGCTACAATCTCAGTTGTTAGATCAGAATCTATTAACTGGTGACCCTCAGGGGCCAGAACCACAGTTTCCATAGTTCCAGCTGAGGGTGATAAATCATGAGACAGTAGATCCCTGAGGACTGGAATCGCCAAAGGAGTGCCGTCTATCAGGGATATTGTCTCTGATAACCATATTTGAGCTTGCCAATAAGGTGCTACTACCAGCAGACATAAATAGTCCTGGCAAACTCTCACTAGAACTTGTGGGAGCAGAGCAATCAGGGGAAAAACATATAGATGTGACCTCGGCCACATGTGCACCATGGCATCCAGCCTTAATGGTGCAGGAGGAGTGAGGGCGAACCACAGTGGGCAGTGTGTTGTCTCCTTGGAGGCGAACACATCCACTTCTGCTTGGCCAAACCTCCACCATATGGACTTCACTACTTGTGGATGGAGCCACCAATCCCTGGGCCTCTGCCCCTGCCTCAACAGGATGTCTGACCCCACATTCCAGTTGCCCAGAATGTACATTGCACTCACTGCCAAAACTTTTCCTCTGCCCAGAGAAGAATTAGTTGCGCCTGCTTGAACATTGGCTGCTGGCTGCTGCTGGCGTAAGCTCCAACAGTCTCTCGTAGAGACTGGAGGGGATGCCAAGATCCAGCTTGAGCTTGCTCAATGTTGACAGGATTGACCCTACGCTTGTTGGGGATAGAAACGCCCTCATCCTTATAATCCCTATTAGAGTTGTCCACTGCACTGAAGAAAGGATACTTTTCTGAGGTTCAACCTGAGCCCCAAGCTCTTCATGTGGGCAGGAACAACAACTCGATGTTGAACCGCCAGTTCCCTGGATCGTGCAGGTTGTTTTGTACATGGATGCCCTGGAGTCACAATGGAGCCAGAATGACATCCATGCACTTTGTGAAGGTGCGAGGGGATAAAGCTTGCCTGAAGGGAAGAACCCGAATTTGGTATGCTTTGGCTCCAAATGCAAACCTCAGGAACTTCCGGTGACTTTACAATATTTCTATGTGGAAATATGCACATTTTAGATTGTCACAAACCAGTCCTCAAACTGAATCTGTGAAACGATAAGTTTGGGTGTGAGCATCTTGAACCTGTATGTCCGAAGAGTACAGTTCAGAAGTCGCAGATCTAAAATTAGCCGTGTACTCCCCTCTTTTTTTGCAGACCAGGAAATAACAGCTGTAAAAACCTCCCTCCTTCAGGGAATGGGGTACATGTTCTATGGCCCCTTTATCCCTTTCTCCAAGAGGGATCTCACTTCCTGCGCTAACGTCGGGCTCTGCTCTGTGCTGACTACTGTGCTGAGCACACCTCTGAATTGGGGGTGTCGATCTCTGAATTGGACCCGGTAACCTTTTTCTGCAGTAGACAGAACCCATGGAGACACATTTGGCAGTAGTTTCCACACTGCCAGATGATCTTTTAGTGAAGTTAACTTTTTCACATTCTGTTGGAGGGAAAGCATCAGATTTTTGTTGCCCTGTGACAGCTCGTTGACCAGAGAACACTGAAAACTTGGGACAGCCTTGGCTAGGGAAGGCCCTACAGTAGTACTTGGGGCTAACGACCTCATGTCCCCTTATACCTCTTTCCATGGCCCCTCAGGACCGCTCCTCCTTTGTCTGCTTGGCCTTTATGACTATTCTCATATCAGATCTAGTTGCAGGCTATTCTCATATCAGATCTAGTTGCAGGCTGCAACTGTGGCCGCCCGATTCCCCTGCCTGTCTGCGAGGAGAGGCGGACTGCTGTACTTGCCTTCTGTGCCTCCCTCGCACTAGCACTGCCCCCAGCTCCACTCGTGGATGCCCAGGTGAACTTGACACAACAGGGAAGACTCTTGCTAAATGCTGCCGTATGTCGAGCTCACTCAGTAGGTCTGCTTGATAGGCCTGCAACACTGCCACTGTCTGCTGTGACCCACAAGCAAGACCCACTACTGCATAGGCCTTGCTCACCAATGCCACGGTGGACAGAAAAGAAAAGAGATTTTTCTTTTTTTTCTTTTTTTTTTTTTTTGGAAAAGATAGAGAGGAAATGAAAAGTCTTTTTGCGAGCATTACACAAATGACAGACATGCAGTCTCTCTGAAGATAATAAGGCTGACGGCATGGTTCACAGGTGTCGTTTATACATCATGCGATGCGCTTAATTGCCAAATCACTTGATCATGACAGGCCTATAAATAGGCATGATGTTACACAAGAGTCAGATACCGGTCACTCGCGAGGGCATTTCCCACAGCATTCAGCTAACGCAAAGTGGAGTTCTCTTTGAAAGAGAACATACTCTTAGAAAGCACTGACACAAGAGACTCTTTCCATGTTAAACAAAAGTGTCTTTACAGAAAACCTGGCCATATCAACAATTTGCGATTTTTCTTTGTTAAATACCAAGATGTTTTTGGATTTGTTATCAGTTTTAGGTCTAGTGTTCACAATACAAATCCCTGTGAATAATCTGTTACGATAGAAATTATAACATATTAGAATGATCACATTAACATGCTGTATATCTTTGCTTTGAATTACAGCTGGATCCATCACATTAGAGTTCTGCATTCAACAGAAATTGTGTGTAATATTGTGCATGCAGGGTGATCAGCCGGGCTCCTGGACTGAAGCTGGTGGTCGAGACTCTCATCACATCTCTAAAGCCCATAGGAAACATTGTGCTCATCTGCTGTGCGTTCTTCATCATCTTTGGCATCCTCGGCGTGCAGGTTGGAACCAGTTTATTTCTGTTAGTCTGAACTTTGCACACCCCACCAAAAAAAAAAAAACCCTCCCTCGAGCCTCATCTGCTATTTAATCATCTCTTTACTCACACTTCCTGCTCTGTGTCAAAACCCATCAGAGTGTTCATACTGATTGCTCTGTTTCTCGTGCACTCTCAACCTCCCCTTCCTCACTGTATTGGATCTCTCGGGCTGTAATGAATGCTGAAAGCTCATCTTCGAGTTCTCGTTCATACTGTACTCTTTAGAGCCTTGAGTTATTTTTCCTATCTTAACCTCAATATTGCATCTGAGGCCTTAATGAAACCTTGACTAATACAAATGTGTGTGTGTGTGTGTGTGTGTGTGTGGGTGGGTGGTTGTGTGTGTGTGTTTCAGCTCTTCAAAGGGAAGTTCTATTATTGTGTTGGCCTGGATGTCAAGAATATCACCAATAAGTCTGACTGTCTGTTGGCTAAATACAAATGGGTTCATCACAAGTATAACTTTGACAACCTGGGGCAGGTACACAAAAGTTTTTTGGTTCATCACAGAAATTCTAATGGATTCCATGATAAATACCATTAGAAACCATCAGTTAACCATTAAAACCATTACCAAATGTCAATGGTGTTCTATTGGTCCTTAATGGTATCCACTAGACATAACATGCCACAAATAGAAGGCAACAAATTACCAGTAGAGACCCACAGGGACCATTATAGTTTCCTTTTTTTTTTTTTTTTCAGCAGGGTGGAGTGTGTCCTTTGTGTTCCAAAAAAACAAGCCATAGTTGGCTTGGCTATACTAAAGAATAAATGAGTGTATAGGTGTGTGTATGGGGCCCTGCAATGGACAGGCGCCACATCCAGAGCGTATTCCCGCCTCACACCCAGGCTTTGGATTCACTGCGACCATAACCAGGAAGAAAAAAAATCCATTACTGAAGATGAATGAAGATTTCGTTTAGTTTTAGTTTCCAGTGTAATGTTTTATTTGTATTTAGCGCCACCACTTTGGGATATCATTGGAAACCAAGAATGTATTTTCCTCTAAATGTTATGGGTTATTGTTGTCTAAATGTTATGGGTAATATTTTGTTAACATTTCTGTTTAATTATTTTTTTTTTTTTTTGTTTGGTCCTTTTTTTTTCTTTGTCTCTTTTATTTCTTTGTGGCTTTCGTTTTGTTTTTTGTTTAAGTGTTAGGTTTTTTGTTTTGTTTACATTTATTATCGTTTCTTTCTCTGGTCCTTCTTCACATTGTTTTAAATTATTTTATTTTGTTTATTTTTGCGTGTTTCAAAATATTCCTTATTACTTCAGTTATTTTGGGGCAATATTTTTAAAAACTAAGTAACTAAAACTTTTTGCTTAGCTGTACAATTTTGTGTGTTTGTTTGTTTTATGTTGGTTATGTAGTTTTATTTGGTTGTTTGTTAGTAAGTTTGTTTTTGTCTTCAGTAACTATTTAATAATAATAATAATAATAATAATAATAATAATAATAATAATAATAATAATAATAATAATAATAAAACATTGCGCATGTTTGCATTTCAGATACGAAGTTATTTGTGTCTAAATCTTTTTTTCTTTTTTTTTGGTCTGTCTCCTTCCCCAGGCTCTGATGTCTCTATTTGTTTTAGCCTCTAAAGATGGCTGGGTCAATATAATGTACCATGGACTTGACGCAGTGGGAATAGACCAACAGGTAGGAGAGAGAGTTGTATATCACACACACACACACACACACACACACACACACACACACACACACACACACATATGCAGGCCATCCCAGGACAATGGATTGAGGAAAATACAAGTGGAATGGTGTGATATGATAATGTAATATCACGCTTTTTGGTATTTGGGGATTTCTGCCTATACTGTCAAAGAAGATGACATTTCATGACATAAAGTGTAGTGGAAGTTTGATTATTAAATCATTTGGTTAGAGAAACTACTACAGTATTTTTTAAAACTCTGAAAAATCTGATTGAACAAACTGTTCATGAATGAATCTGATGTCATTTCATTTTTAGATATCTGCAGTGGGGGAAACACTGTAAGTATTGAACGTGTCAACATTTTTTTCAGTAAATATATTTCCAATGAGGTTATTCACATGAAGTTTTCACCAGACTTTGGTATTAACTCAAGAAATCCACACATATAAAGAAATTCAAACATTAAAGTCCATAAATTAAGTCATGTGTAATATAGAATAATGACACAGGATAAAACTATTGAACACGCTAACTGAAATTTGTTTAATACTTAAGTGGAGAAGCCTTTGTTTGTAATGACAGCTTCAAAATGGTTCCTGTATGAAGAAATTAATCAGCCGCAGTAGTCAGGTGTGATTTTGACTCATTCATCTAAACATATTATCTTTAAATCTTGTTCAATTGGATTCAAGTCAGGTGACTGACTGGGCCATTCTAACGCCTTGATTTTTTTTCTCTGAAACCAACTGAGAGTTTCCTTTGCTGTATGCTTTGGATCGTTGTCCTGCTGGAAGGTCCACCCACGTCTCATCTTCATCATCATGGTGGATGGCAGCAGATTCTTCTCAAGAATCTCCCGGTAAAGGGCTCCATTCATCGTTTCTTCAATTATATGAATCTGCCAGTACCATGCGAAACAGCAAAACAGCCCCACACCATGATGCTTCCACCTCCAAACTTCACTGTTGGTATAGTGTTAATAGGGTGATGTGCAGTGTCATTTCTTCTCCAAACATGGTGTGTAGTATGACAGCCAAAAAGTTAAATTTTGCACTTGTCTGACCAGACTACACACTCCCAGTATTTCATAGGATTGTCGAAATGAGTTGTAGCAAACTTTAAATGAGCTTCAACATGCCTTTTCTTTAGTAATGGAGTGTTGGTGAGCGTGAGCAGTGGAGTGTATTGCCTATTGTTTTCTCTGTGACAATAAAACCTGCTGCCTCCATGTGTTTCTGGAGCTCTTTCCAAGTGGCCCTTGGCTCTTGGGCTACCCTTCTGACTCCCTGTTCAGAAATCTTGTGAGGAGCTTCTGTGCGTGGCCTGTAGATGATGGAGTGATGTTGCTACCACTTGTGGATAATGGCCCCAATGGTGCTTACTGGAGGATTCAGAAGTTTTGAAATACGTCTGTATCTAATTCCATCAATATGTTTAGCAACAATAAGGTTCTTAAGTGCTTGGGAGAGCTCTTTGCTTTGTAAGAAAAGCCTTTTTATAGACCATCAATTTATTAACCCAGCTGATATTAATTTGCACAGATAGGGGGTATAATTACTTATGCATTTCAGCTGGTTCCTTGCCTTACCTTGCCTTGGAGAACTGCTTTTTCTTAGCGTGTTCAATACTCACTCCACATAACTTTATTTATGAACTTTAATGTTGTGAATTCTTTATATTTCTGGATTTCTTGAGTTAAAACTGATGTCTGCTGAATATTTCATGTGAATTTACTGAAAAAAATGTTGACGCGTTCAATACTTATTTCCCCCACTGTATAAACTCTTAAAAAAGCTCTTCTTATTTAGATGGTTAAAGTTTCCAGCTTGGTTCTTTTATGTTCTACTTAGAACCCTCTCTCCAGTGACAAACTAAAGAATCCTATACCCTATTAGATGGATTAAACATTTTTATTTTCCTTTAGCCTTTTCCTTCACCTGTTCTGTTTCATTCCTCCTCTCCTCTCCACCCTTCTCCTGTCTTCTCCTATCATCTGTTGCTGCTATTTTTTTTTTACCCCGTCTTGTCTGTCTCCCAGCCGGTGACCAACAACAACCCGTGGATGCTGCTGTACTTCATCTCGTTCCTACTCATCGTCAGTTTCTTCGTGCTGAACATGTTCGTTGGCGTGGTGGTGGAGAACTTTCACAAGTGCCGGCAGCACCAGGAAGTCGAGGAGGCCAAAAGGAGGGAGGAGAAGAGGCTCAGGCGAATGGAGAAGAAGAGACGGAGTAAGCAAGGGAGGGTGCAGAAAAACAGAGGGTTCTGTTTCTGTTATTATAGCATGTGCTTAAAAATAAGGCATAAACCTCAGCACATTATATGAAATAATTTCCTCTGATTACCTTTAAGAACTGAGTGTATGCACTAGAGCAGAGTGATATTTTCATAATAACATACGATTAGATTTCACTTACAGAATTTAGGTTCAGTTTTAGTAGGACAAACAACCTGCTGACTGACAGAACTTACAGCAAATATATTTTCAGTTTTTCTGTGACTAGATTGTGTATTGATATTTTAGTGCAAAAGCAAACAATACAAGTGCACATGGTTTTATTTTAAATGCCAGCAGCCCAAAATCCACAATACAAAAAGTTAAATATAAAGGTATCATGCCACAATAGAGGTCAAAAAGCATTAAAGAGAACATTTGCAGGTCAGTTATGAATTTAGATAGAATGATAAAGAGAGCTCCTTTTCCCTGCAGCATGTTGGTTTCCCAAAATATAAATACTATCAAATATAATATTCATGGTAAATTGTGCTGTCTGAACCCACAATCAAAACAGTATATCAAATATATTTAATAATTTGTTTACAAAACTATTTTCATCAATGGAATTTTCTTTACTCCTGGGTCACAACATAGATTACTAATTTCAGTTTGATGTCTGGATATTACGAACATAACCATGGGTTGAGAATTAAATTGTTTACAAAATGCGATATCTGCTATGTCTTTTTTTTTTTTTTTTTTTGCAAGATAAAGTCATGTGCCAATGAGATTTGTCTACATAATCTTGACAGCAGCAAAAAGTTTCACACTTGTGCAATGTAGGCATATTTACAGTTATTTGGATTCATTGTCTCTCTCAATATCAATGACGACATTGAGATCATCTTGGAAAAAGCAAGAGAAAAAAGAGGTCTATCTTCTTGGGAAGTGCAAACTGATAATATTATCGGTATTCTAACAGCATTGGTATAGATAACTAGTGTATGTTTGTTTTGTTTTTTTACTTCAATACAGTAATGTTATTTTAGACTTTTAACCCATTTGGGTTGATTTATCTACAGTTTACACACACTTGAAAACAAATTGGTGCACATATTTATAGGATATCTGACAGTTGGTGAGGTAAAATAGAAGCAAACATGACAGGAAAAAAAAAAAAAAAAAAACCTTGTTATGTTACCAAATAACCAGAAAGTTCGAAGTCCTCCGTGAATATATTGCATGGCTGAAAACTTAATGGAACATCTGTTACAAAGTGCTGAAACTGGAGATTCCTTCCATCAATGCTAAATAAATAAACATCTCCTTACAGAAAACTTCACCGTATCAAAGTTTAGACATTTTTTTTCCTTGTTAATGAACATGTTTTATTGTAGTCTTTGATTATGTGTGACACTGAGAAGTCCCTGTGAAGGAGTTGTTACTATAGAAACCATAACATATTAGAATGAACACATTAATATAAACCTGCTGCTGTTATAGAAAATTGACCAAGAAGTTAATCATCATTAATCAGATTTGAGAATTCAAACTGCTGTTGTATAATAAGCATTAGCCACTAAGCTAATATTAGCAAAGTTGCTCAGCTAACTAGCATTAATGCCACTGAAAAAAGCGCAATAAATTTTTGTTCCTGTTTCTAAATAACAGTATGCTGAGCCGAGTCTTAAACCTCGACAAGTCTTTGTTTGATAAACTAATGAAGCTTTGTTAACTTTACCTAGTTAACTACATTATACTCAAAACCAGCGTGCATAACTAACAAAGCAAACATGTCTTGGCTAATCAGCTGCATTTATTGAGTGGAAAAATTTTAAAAATTAGATTTTGTATAGATCACTACCTTAAATTTCCATGAATTTAACTGCATTTATGCCAAACGATGTAACAGAAGAATGGAGAAGTAGCTGAAATAGGTCATAAGTGCTCATACAGATTTTTTTCTTCAGCGCATTAACAACTTTGTCTGTCCCAGAAGAAAGAAGTTAGCATTAATCACACCACTCATTTTTGCTTCAGCACTTCTTTTCCAAAATCTTTCATTCTCCTTTAATGATCTTACTCTTGTCTCTCGCTTTTGCCTTATTTCATTACTCATATCACTCTTCATTTATTTATCCTGCCTTATCTGGCTGTAGTACCTGTCTCCTCCTGTCTCCTCTCACCCTCTTTTTTTTACTCCACTGTCTCTCCCCCAGCTGTCCGCCTTCTCTTTCTCTTCCATCTGCTTTGACTGCTTGTTTCTTAATTTAGGTGAGCCGAAATCACCCCAAACCCAGTGCCACCCTGGTCCACCTCCTTTTTTCTTTTTTCGTGCCTGCTTGGTTCTGACATGGATTTTTTTTCTTGTTATCGACTGCACATCCTTCCTGACTCTGACCTTTCTGCCATTTTTTTTTTTTTTGAGGTTTATGTTCTAGCTGTCCAAATAGGCAGCGTGAGCTATACAGTAAGAAAGTGATCTCTAAGTCCATTTTAAAATAGAAATTGTGAAAGTGTGTAGATTGCACTGGGTTGGTGTTTGTGGATTATAAATGGTCTCTTGTTGTCATGTTAACAGCCACATTGCACATATCAGTGACACCTGATCAGCAGTTTGTTCATGAAATTGTGAAATGGATATGAGAATGTAGTGTCTTGCAGATGCAATGTGTTTCTCAAAACAAGTAATTGTGTTCGGGTGTATTTTAAAAAAATATATTTCAGTCTTTCAGGCAAAAACATGGAGGTTGTAATTTGTAGAGCCATTCCATGCCTATGACATAAACGTAATTGAACAAAAACAACTCTGTCAACCTTTGTGATTTGCATTTAAATGAAAAAAAAAATCTAATCTTCAAAATTAACATATGATTTTCAGTGGTGTCCAAGTTATATTTTTTTATGAAATTTGTGTTTTCATCTATATAGTAGATGTTGGACTGTTTTCACCTTGGTTAACCCACAATGCCATTCAACTAACTAGTGAACGTGGAGCCAATGGGAATTCATCTCTACATACAGAGACTGATGCAGCACTGCTTTAGTCCGTTACTCTATCTAGCTTTCTAACCACAAACTGATCAAACAGATCAGCTTAGATCATGTTAATATCACTTGTCATCTTGTACATCTCTTGTACATCATCTTGTACATCATCTTGATCGCTAACTAACCAAGCTGAAACAGTGCTACCAACATTGGTACTAATGTCACCACTACTTCTATGTTGCATTTCTCATTAATATGATGCTGAGCATTGTTTTTAAGAGCTAACATTGAAAACTGACCCTTCTGCTTGAGATTTTTGACATTTTTTGAAAGGAAATGGTTTGAGATGATCTTTGAAAATGGCACTATGACACAACATTGGGATCATGCTGACATATGCTAACATTTGGTAGCCCCAGTCTGTAAAGTACCACTGGGTTAAGTAAAACAAATGTTCTTTGACTATTAAAGCATTCTGTCAGTCTTGAGTCAAAACTATTTATATTGATATAGATATTTATAGTAATTATAGGTCTGGAAATGTTAATATAAAGACACAAAAATAGTAAATTATGCGCACAAGTTGCTGGATTATGTATTGTGATGTATTCTATCCATGTTTTGGTAAATCTGTTCTGTCCTATAAAGAAATCTATCCATCCAGTTCCATGCAATTTCCCATCGCCTTGCAATCGATTCACAACAACTTCGTTGACATACAGTATATCTTTAGAGGAGAGCACACATTAACCAAAACATGGGGACAGTTTTATAAAACCAAGAAATCAAAAGTTGAGAGCAAAAAAGAGGAAAGAAATCTTTATGTGGCCTCCCCAGAGATTTGGTGATGAATTTTTTACCAATGCCAGCGACATTCTTGCATCAGTTAAAAGTGCTGCTCTGTTACAATTTCTTTGTTTGCTGTGCTGACTCTCTTCTCTGCCAGTATCTGCAATTTCTGGTGTCTGCCAATCTCAACCCAAGCCTCCCACTCCTTTCCCCTATGACTGATCTCTTGCTGTCTCCATCTGTCTCTGCAGAGGCGCAGAAGTTGCCGTACTATGCCGGGTATGGCCATATCCGCTTGATGATCCACTCGTTATGCACAAGCCACTACCTGGACCTCTTTATCACCCTCATCATTTGCATCAATGTCATTACCATGTCGCTGGAGCACTACGATCAGCCAAAGGTCAGAACAGCACCCATGTGATATCCTTTAGAGGATAAATTGTTGACTTCAGACTTACCAATATTATCAGAATATATCAGTACACATTAATGGAAATGTTCATATTCTTCTAAAAGTACAATATACGGTATATGGAAGATGTAATTCTTTTTAATTTTGAAATGGTGACATCATTAATTCCCTTATATTGATATTGTCATTTTATTGTGCACATAAAATTTTGTCTCTTTTTCCTTAAATGCCCCCATTTCTCTCTCACTGTGTCATTCTCTCTCTCTCTCTCTCTCTCTCTCTCTCTCTCTCTCTCTCTCTCTCTCTCTCACACACACACACACACGCACTCTCTCTTTCTCTCTCCTCAGTCTCTCGAAACCGCTCTGAAGTACTGTAATTACTTCTTCAGCTCCACCTTCGTGGTCGAGGCCACACTCAAGCTCATTGCCTTCGGCTTCCGCCGCTTTTTCAAAGACAGGTATGGCCATCCTCCACGCTCAACGCTGACACGAAGGCTACAAGTGCACACACATTCACACACATGCAGTTCTGAGAGGTAATTGATGAAATACACTAATTATTCCCTTCTTTTCCTTTCCTGACTCACACAATTTCTTTTCTCAGCCTGTTGGATGTTGTGCAGAACGATGCTGTAATTACAACAGTCTGTTACTTAATGTTTATTAATGTAGATTTCAAAGCAGGTTGCCTTGGAGTTAACTGAGGAGAAAAAAAAGCTGACATGATTAGAAAATTGTGCTAGTCAAATTATAAGCAAGTGTAGGTAAATTTATGCCTGATTTACAAGATCAATCATGGACTGAATTTATGGACTGAAATTCACAGTGTGAATTTTTTTATATTATAGTGCAGTGTTTTGAGTTTGCAATTAATTAGCATAATAATAATAATAATAATAATAATAATAATAATAATAATGCAACTAATTATGTGACTTCTGTCAGCAACTGGTTTCCTTCCATCATAACATCAATTTCTTTCTTTTCTTACTTTATCCGCCTCTTCTGAATGCAGCCATAGACATCATTGTTGTAATTATGGCCAGACGTTACGGACACTTTGATGTTAAACTTTTTATTGTCTTTTGAGAAACATGACTGCTGCTTATCTCCAATACAGGGGGGTTTGTAGAGGAAGGGCATAGGTGCTCTGGTTGCACCATAACTAATTTAGGGATTTCATAACAAGGGGAGTGAATACCTATGCAACCACAACATTTATATGTTAATAATTTTGCAAACTATACGGATTTTTCCCTTATTTCCATATTATGGACTATTTGTGTAGATTCATGACATATAATCCCAATTAAGTCAATTTCAGTTCCAGGTTCTAACGCTACAAATTGTGGAAAGATTCATAGTGGGTGAATACTTATGAAAGGCATAGTACAGCTAGTTTACATCTTATCCACATTCTGATAATAGGCCAATAAGAAGCAAGCATTTAGCAGGTTAACTAGATCTAAGGAAATAAGTAAACAGAAGTGATTAAAGATGAATTTCAATGAAGCTGAGTTAGGCATGTTTTGTTGGAGGAAATGTGCATTTTTTTTTTTTTTTCAGTACTCGAATAGGTAAAGTTTAATTTAATAAATATAAAATATAAATGATACAAGCACTGTGTGCATATTTTAGAATACAGTGTCTGGTAGTTATTCAGCAGATTTTATATATATATATATATATATATATATATATATATATATATATATATATATATATATGTGTATATATATATTGTTCTCTGATATAATATGGAAGACACAGTGATTGCATTCCCATGGTGCGGAATACTTCATTATTAATCACTCAGCTCATCTGGAACGATTACAACAGAGCTGTCAGTTCAGGGATCATATCTCTAATGAATAAATGAATGAACCTATCTCTCGCTCCCACTTTTCTTCCTCCCTCTTGCTATCGCTATCTGCAGGTGGAATCAACTAGACCTGGCTATTGTGCTTTTGTCTGTGATGGGTATCACACTGGAGGAGATAGAGATTAACGCCTCGCTTCCTATCAACCCTACCATTATTCGGATCATGCGGGTGTTACGGATAGCACGTGGTCAGTCTTCTGCTGAAATCCTGACCTCATGCAAAATTTGTAGGATCTTACATGAATTATGTTGTACGAAATACATGTATACACCAGCATTTCCAAACAGCTGGCTTTGAATTCTGAAATATTTGCAGGTTTGAAGTTATTTAGGGAGTGTTATTTGATACCTAGAATTTTAATTAGCATTGCCATTTCTTCCTTCCTTACTTCCTTCCCTTATTTCTTCATTCCTTTACTTATTTTGTCTTTCTTTTCCTTGCTTTATCTTTCCATTCCCCCTTTCTGTCCCCCTTCCTTCCTTCTTTTGCCTTCATGCCCTTAATATCCTTCCTTCCTTTCTTTTCTCTTCTATCTCCATCTAACCTCATCTGTCTCTTCCACTGAGCATAGCCATAGACATCACTGAGGACCTTAGGAAACCCAGCTGTAATTATGGCCAGACAATAGGTATAAGGGCACAATAGTGCAAGACTTTGGTGTTGAACAAGTCTTTTTTTTCTTTGTTAAAGCTGACTGCTGCCTGTCTGTAATACAGGAGGTGGGGGTTGGAGGGTTGTAGAGGAAACGTGTAGGAGCTCAGAGGGCAGCTTGGTGCGTTATGATGGTTCTAAGGAGGTCTCTGATGGTAATTAATGGCCTTTACAGACATCCACTAAGGGCTTCGACTGGGCTCCTCTGCACCGGCATCCTTTTGTAGATTCAGATTCTGACACTTGGTATTTTACTTTCTGCTGCAATTGGGACCACCGGGACCTCCATTAAAAATGGCTCCGAATAGGTATTTTATATATATTTATATATATATGCCACTTTTTTCACTTTGATTCTTTTCTCTATTCATAGTGCTGAAACTGTTGAAGATGGCCACTGGGATGCGTGCTTTGCTAGACACAGTAGTTCAGGCTTTACCTCAGGTAAATTAATCTCTTTTTTAAGTTAACTTTTTTTTTACTTTTCAATATTTCTCTCTTCTGAAGTTAATAAGACCTAAAAAAATAAATAAATAAAAATGCAGAAGTGAAAGTCCTCTGTCCTGAAGACTTTCCTATTGTGGAAAACGTACTGTTACAAAGTGATTGACACTGGATATCCCTTCCATAAATGTAAAATAAATGTTCCTTTACAGAAATCTTCACCATATCAACAATGATAGGTTTTCCTTTGTTAAATAACAACACATTTTAAAATTTTTATTACTATACTTAGATCTTGTAGAGCACCCTCCAAACAAATTCCTGTGAATAAGTTGTTACTATAGAAACCATAAAATATTAGAACAAGTGCATTAATATAACCCAGTGATTTGATTTGAATCTCACGACTACTGTGGGAGCCTTGCAGTTATAGAAGTTAAATCAACACTGTCTGACAAATCAGATTCGAGAATCCAATTGCACTGTGGTATAATATACTGATTGTTGGAGTAATAGAATCATTTCACTTTTTTGTTATACACACATGACATATCTCTTGAGCCTACACTATCATTCTCCAGTCTCGTGCCCCTGCCACAACACAAGGACATTTTAGCTAACTGAAGAGAGAGAGGTTAATTGTGGAGATCAATCACTCTCTGTGTGAGGCACGTCAGAGAGAACCAATTTCTAAAATGGCATGCACATCGTTGACCATTATTTAACATGATTTGCCATTTAGTACACCAAAAGTAAACTTAGTTTATCTTCTAAAGTAATGTGAATTTTCACTGGGTTTCTTAGTTGAGAAAGTTTTATAATCTTGCAGCAATATTTTTTTTTGCAGTAAGTACAGTACACCCACACAGAGCTTATTGCTTATGTGGCAGTGTAAACTTCTGAAAGCTAATTAGCTGATTTTTATATTCCTAAGATGTTCTCCTCTGTCTAGTTTGAAGAAAAGTAAATGTAACTTATCTATACTCTCATTTCCATTGTTTAGATCACATGTTTTTATTCTGCACATACATTTTGCATATTCTCTCAGGTAATGTAAGTGATTAGGGAACAAACATTTTCCTAAAAAGCTGCATCAGAGACCATAGTTCCAGAGCCGTTGCTCTGCTCTGTTAACCAAGCATATTTGTAACTGGCAAATTAAAATGCTGCAGTAAATGAATAAGATTTTCTGTACTAAAGTAATCGTCAGAGGTTTTATATATATATATATATATTATTATTATTATTATGTTATTATTTATTTGTATACGACACAGCTTCTTTGCAAATTACATGCAAGACACCAAGTATCTACACTCATAATTTACCAGTTAGCAGAAGCAAATTAACACATTTTAATTATAATCTTATTAAATCAGTTAATGTGATGTATTTTGTAAAAGTATCTTACCTTTCCCTGTCCCCTGTTAGACCATATGTGCATCCGGTATTTTTGTTAAAACTGAACTAACCATGAACATAAGTCATGGCCTTTAGCTCATGGCCAGTCTTGTTATGTCAGCAGCCTATCCTTCCCAGTGCATAATTCACTGCCCAAGTTTGATGAGATTGGTTTGCTGAGCTCCAAGACAGTTCTGTGTCTAATATAGTCTGTACACATTGTTTTCTTAGGGAGTTTATATCTCAGTATTACATACTGTCACAAATCGTGACGGGGCAAGGCAGGAATCTAGGTCGATAAACTAAACAAGAAACGAACTATGACGAGGGACTGGAAGTGGATAATCCAGCGCGAACTAACTCTAAACATGGACCATGACTATGACTATGACTATGATCCAAACTAAACTAATTCTAAACATGGACCGTGACTATGAATACGCTACGAACTAAACTAACTCTAAAGTATTAATCTCCCGCGCCGTGTGCTGGGAGGCGCGCAGTATATATGCGGACATGATCAGCGTCTAAACCGCTAGCAGCCGAGAGCAATTCAGACCCACGTGAAATCCCAGCCAATGACAGAACAGGGAGGAGACATGACAGAAACATAAACAAAACACACGTGTCCAGATGTCATTACAGTCAACAACGGAAAAGCAGGTGCTCGCGCATTCGCGCTTAGAGCACACTGCTTCAAGGGGAAATCGTGACAGAACCCCCCCCAAAGGCACTCCTCCCGGAGTGCCATGAGTCATCCCACTTCATTGGCGGCCCGGCCCACTGAGCTGAATGTCCCAAGCAGAGCCAGGAAACTGCACGGTGTTCTTGGCGGCGTAGGGAAGCGGAGCGACGACCCTGGCTGAACAGGGAGGCTGAGCGACGTCCTCGGCTGAACAGGGAGGCTGAGCGATGTCCTCGGCGGAGCATGAGGGCAGAGCGACGTCCTCGTCAGAGCATGAAAGCAGAGCGACGTCCTCGGTGGAGCAGGGAAACATAGCACTGTACTCAGCAGAGCAGGGAAGCAGGGCGACGTCCTCGTTGGAGCATGAAGGCAGAGCGACGTCCTCGGCGGAGCAGGGAAACAGAGCACTGTACTCAGCAGAGCAGGGAAGCAGGGCAACGTCCTCGTCGGAGCATGAAGGCAGAGCGACGTCCTCGGCGGAGCATGAAGGCAGAGTGACGTCCTCGGCGGAGCATGAAGGCAGAGCATGGTACTCGGCAGAGCAGGGAAGCAGGGCGATGTCCTCGTTGGAGCATGAAAGCGGAGCGACGTCCCCAGCTGAACTGGAAGGCAGAGCGAAGTCCCCTGTAAGGCCAGGGAGAGGAGCGTGGGTCTCCGTGCGGCCAGGGAGAGGAGTGTGGGTCTCCGTGCGGCCAGGGAGAGGAGCGTGGGTCTCCGTGCGGCCAGGAAGAGGAGCGTGGGTCTCCTCGAAGCAGAAGGGGGGAACGATATTTGCCATGGAGCAGGAAGGTTGAGCGACGACCTCAGCTGAACAGGGAATCTGAGGCTCTGAGGTCACCAGGTGAACCTTGGGCATGGGCGGAGCTTGGGTCGCCGTGTCAGCAGACTCGGGCGTGAGCAGAACTTGGGTGGCCGTGTCAGCAGACTGGGGCGTGAGCAGAACTTGGGTGGCCGTGTCAGCAGACTGGGGCCTGAGCAGAGCTTGGCTGGGCATGTCAGCAGACTGGTGCGAGAGCAGAGCTTGGCTGGGCGTGTCAGCAGACTGGGGCGAGAGCAGAGCTTGGCTGGGCGTGTCAGCAGACTGTGGCGAGAGCAGAGCTTGGCTGGGGGTGTCAGTAGACTGTGGCGAGAGCAGAGCTTGGCTGGGCGTGTCAGCAGACTGTGGCAAGAGCAGAGCTTGGCTGGGCATGTCAGCAGACTGGGGCGTGAGCAGAGCTTGGCTGGGCGTGTCAGCAGACTGGGGCGAGAGCAGAGCTTGGCGGGGCGTGTCAGCAGACTGGGGCGAGAGCAGAGTTTGGCTGGGCGTGTCAGCAGACTGGGGCGTGAGCAGAGCTTGGTCATTAGGCTTAGATATTAGCAGAGCTTGGTCAACTGGATCAGCAGGCTTGAACGTGAGCTCAGGGACGAGAGGCTTGGCTTGGACCTCAGGGACGAGAGGCTTGGCTTGGACGTCAGAGCCTGGAGGCTTGGCTTGGATGTCAGAGCCTGGAGGCTTGGCTTGGACGTCAGAGCCTGGAGGCTTGGCTTGGACGTCAGAGCCTGGAGGCTTGGCTTGGACGTCAGAGCCTGGAGGCTTGGCTTGGACGTCAGAGCCTGGAGGCTTGACTTGGACTTCAGAGCCTGGAGGCTTGACTTGGACCTCAGAGACTGGAGGCTTGACTTGGACCTCAGAGACTGGAGGCTTGACTTGGACCTCAGAAACTAGAGGCTTGACCTGGACCTCAGGGACTGGAGGCTTGACCTGGATCTCAGGGACTGGAGGCTTGACCTGGATCTCAGGGACTGGAGGCTTGACCTGGATCTCAGGGACTGGGGGCTTGACCTGGATCTCAGGGACTGGGGGCTTGACCTGGATCTCAGGGACTGGCGGCTTGACTTGGATTCAGGGACTGGAGGCTTGACTTGGATCTCAGGGACTGGGGGCTTGACTTGGATCTCAGGTACTGGAGGCTTGACTTGGATCTCAGGTACTGGAGACTTGACTTGGATCTCAGGTACTGGAGGCTTGACTTGGATCTCAGGTACTGGAGACTTGACTTGGATCTCAGGGACTTGAGACTTGACTTGGATTTCAGAGTTGAGCTCTGCATGAAGTTGCCTGTAGTAGTAGGTAAACGGCAGGGCAGGTTCGCCTGCCAGACTTACCCCCCTGAGAAGTTGTTCTAGCTCGTCCTTCGCCTCCGGACTCCCGAATCGCACCATGAATTCCCCCACAAACTGTACTACACCGTCCAGGTCCCTACAGTGCTTATCCAGTTTGAGCTGCACCCATTGACAGGCCGGTCCAAAGAACCGGGACCACATGAATCGGAGCCATTGCTTCTCCTCTGGCTTAGGGTCTAACAGGCTGGCGAAATAGTATTGACAGTCTACCAGAAAATATTCAGGGGCACCGAAAAATCTGTCAAATGGATCATGAAGCTCCATAAATGTCCATTGTGGGAAGTGGACGGAGTCCATAGCGGGGACGGTTGGCGTCGACTTCCGGGTTCTGCGTCTCCTCCGTTTTCTTGCTGCATCCGTGTTTTGGGCAGAAGATTCTGTCACAAATCGTGACGGAGCAGAGATAGGACGGATGCAAGTTCTGGATGAACAGTTGTTTATTAGAAAGAGAGACAGGCAGACAAATCCAAAACGTGATCCAAAACGTAATCCACAAACATGCAAGAGGTCAGGCGATTGGCAAACAGGCATACACGGGGCAAAGCAGGAATCTAGGTCGATAAACTAAACAAGAAACGAACTATGACGAGGGACTGGAAGCGGAAAATCCAGCACGAACTAACTCTAAACATGGACCATGACTATGACTATGACTATGACCCAAACTAAACTAACTCTAAACATGGACCATGACTATGAATACGCTACGAACTAAACTAACTCTAAAGTATTAATCTTCCACGCCGTGTGCTGGGAGGCGTGCCGTATATATGCGGACATGATCAGCGTCTAAACCGCTAGCAGCTGAGAGCAATTCAGACCCACGTGAAATCCCAGCCAATGACAGAACAGGGAGGAGACATGTCAGAAACATAAACAAAACACACGTGTCCAGATGTCATTACAGTCAACAACGGAAAAGCAGGTGCTCACGCATTCGCGCTTAGAGCACGCTGCTTCAAGGGGGAATCGTGACACATACAGATCTACCATTGTGTATTGCCCTTTTTAGAAGAAAAAAAAACAGATATTTGTTTGCTTACTTATTCAGATGAGTCATTATTTGCTGACATCTTGTTTATTCAAAATGTCAAGGTAAAATTTACTTCAGCTCTTGTTTTTACTGTAATTAGCTAATGGCATGCTGAATGACTGTGTGTTTTGCAGGTGGGAAATCTGGGTCTGCTGTTTATGTTGCTGTTCTTCATCTATGCTGCTCTGGGTGTAGAGCTATTTGGGGAACTGGGTAAATGTTACTCTTAATATAAATGAGAGATGTCAAGCCAGTTGTCCCTACAGCTAATCATAGGTTAAATTGAACTAACTGAATTTAAGTTATCAGTATGATATGTCCCAAGACATGCGTTGTAGGCTGATTGGCATCTCTAAATTCTCCATAATGTGTGAATGGGTGTGTAAGTATCTGTGCGATTGTGTCCTGCAATGGGTTGACACCCCATCCAGGGTGTCCCCCACCTTGTGCCCCAAGTCCTCTTGAACAGGCTCCAGGCTCCCCATGACCCCTGTGTAGGATAGGCGGTACAGAAAATTGATGGATGGATGGAATTAAATTGCATGCATTAAAACCCTCTGTCTTCCTTTATCCATCTATTTGTTCTCTGATCTTAGTGTGCAATGCAGATTACCCATGTGAGGGGATGAGTCGGCACGCCACCTTTGAGAACTTCGGCATGGCCTTCCTTACACTCTTCCAGGTCTCAACTGGTGACAACTGGAATGGGATCATGAAGGTGAGTTAAAAAAGTATTATTATTATTATTATTATTAGTAGTAGTAGTAGTAGTAGTAGTAGTATTTGTTTGTTTGTTTGTTTGTTTTCATAATGGCATTTCATCCTGTATGTTTCACTTTTGTATGTTCGGAACATATGTGATATGTGATATGTGATCCAAAGTTAATAATATCATTCTTCAGAATAGGCCTTCATGACTAAATTGTTTCCAATCCCATTTCTTTCTCTCAGGACACTTTACGTGAGTGCCCACCAGGCGACACTTACTCTTGCAATGGCAGTCTACAGTTCATCTCCCCCATGTACTTTGTGAGTTTTGTGCTGACAGCCCAGTTTGTGCTCATCAACGTGGTAGTTGCCGTACTAATGAAGCACTTGGATGACTCAAACAAAGAAGCACAGGAGGAGGCCGAGATGGATGCTGAAATCGAGCTAGAGCTAGCACAGGGAGGGCTCTGCTGCCTGGGTGGACTGGCAGCTGCTGCTGGGCCTGGCATCGGGGTGGGAACTGGAAGTGGAGGAGGTGGTGCAGGTGGAGGAGAGAGGCCAAGCATTGAGTGTGGAAGCAGACAGGCAGCCATGGTGGGGGCTCACGTGCATGCCAGCCAAAGCGGGTACACACCTCCAAGTGGAGGACATGAATCACACAACCACAGGAAGCTCTACTCACCTGCACAGGTAGGCCAGTCATTACTGCTGCATGCATCCCTGCTGCTCATGTATCCCTGCTGCCCCAAACACAAATAATGATTATGAATGAAAGATCACAGGTTATCCAATAATTTTGTTTGAAACAATTAATGGTGGGTAAAGATGTCTGACTGGTTGCAAACGTCTCCTGTGGAAGTAGTTGTTTTTATTTCAGAACCTTGATGACTTATGACATACTACTTTTTTTTGTCCAAAATTAACCTCAAGCCAAACTGTTATCTGTTTATATATATATATATATATATATATATATATATATATATATATATATATATATATATATATATATTTTTTTTTTTCTTTTGATTAAAAATGTACCGTTGGCAACTGATTGACGCCCTGCAACTTAGTTATAATATTGTGCTAATAGGAAGGGAAAGGCCTAATGGACTCTAAAGCAAAGCAATTCTGGAACTGACTAATATGTGGATTCACCAAGCACAGATTTGAACAGCAGAAAATAATCATCTGAGTAATCATCTGATGTTGAAAGAGAGTGGAAGGAACACTCTGTACCAGATACTGACAGCATGAACATGAAGTAATGGTGTGTCTGTTCTCTGGAACAACTCCATCTGATCACTACCACCCCACCCAATCAGAATATACCTCTTTTTCCTCAAATATGAGTCACTGGTGTTTGTGTGTGCAGGTGTGTGTTTGTGTTGGACTATAGCTATGTAGTTGTCTCGACTCACTACTTGCTCTATTAATAGCGCTGTGCTAAGAATAGCACAGACCGGACTCTTGCAACAGCACCTGTTGACTGCAATGATCACAAAATTTAAAATGCAGCACCAAAAAGACCAATCTCCCCACTCGATCAACACAGGGCCATGATTGCGGTCAGGGTCTATTTATAAAGGCAATCTGGTAAAAGCCGATGAAAGGTGAGGAAGATGAAGCGAGTGAAAAAGCCAAATTTAAATAATTCATGATGCAAAGGTAGGGTGCAAAATAAGAATTGAGTTAATGTGAGTTAATCGCGAAAAAGAGTCTGAGATTTGGGCATATGCTGAGATCAAGACTGATAATATGTTGTGTAAGGAGGGATCTCTTAAAATATATAAAAGAGATTGATTGAAAGAATGAACAGAGATGCAGGGAGTAACAAACTCAAGAAGAAGAGAACCAGAATGACAAACAAGTGGCAGCTAGTTTCACCTAGCACTCTGTTCATGGACATTTTCTATAAGAGGAACAGGCAGCAGAAGAGCAAGAGGAAAAATCACTTCTCACTCCTCAAACACTAAGGATGTGTCCGATTTATCCTGAAACTTTACTTCTCCTTGGAGCTTCTACACTTGTGATGCATGGATAGCCTAAATATTTGCACATCCCAAACACAGTTTATGCTCAAGTCTCACCCTTGCATCAATGTATAATCTAATCTGGTTATTGTAGACTTGTACTGAGAACCACTGCTATAATCATAAAGACTGCCTTATGCTCAGCCCGATACTGTGACTCACAGTGTTCAGGGGAAAAAATGTGATTTAATCTACCGTGGCATGGTTGTTGATGACAGATAGGCTGGTTTCTGTATATAGAACCAATTTCTAGAATTACATAAAATGGTGCAACAAAACAAAACAAAACAAAAAAAAAAAAACACCCAGCGAGTGGTAGCGCTCCAGGTAGGAATGCCTTGTTGATGAGAGATATATAACTCGAATAACCGGTCTTTACATCCACGGTGAGCGTGTCAGGCCACACAACACCTTCAAAACTTAATTGATATTGGCTACAACAGCAGAAGAGGCCTAGGCTTATCAAAACCGAACAGAAGAAGATTAGAAACCAGACCAAGTGATATTTTTTCATGGTCAAAGTAACTGAAATTACAGTTCTTCCCCATTTTGGTATTTGAAGTTAACATTAGTTTTTGACCAGTAACTGTATGGTTTACAGTATGATTGCGCTGCTGCCACATGACTGGTTGATTGGATAATTGCATGAATGAGCAGGTGCCCTAATAAAATGGTCAGAATACTCCTTATATAGAGTGTAATTCAAAAACCAATGAAGCCATTATTGCATTGTCATTCTTTAAATTGTGCACCTAATTACAGTGTTAATCAATGCTATCTAATAAAGCACTATTCTATCTTTTTTTTTTTTTTTTAAAGTAGCTTTACCAGCCATGGCATGGCTCCAAATTGATGACTTAGTCTGTCATTGCCAGAGCAGCATAATTAGTGGGTTGGCCTGGGCATGAGAAGCAGAACATATACAGAGATTCAGAGAGAGAGAGAGAGAGGGAGAGGGGGGTTGTCTCCAGCATCATAACCAGCTGTTCCTGAGTGAATTGTGGGTGTTTGTTTTAGGGCCATTAAAGTTTAATACTTGCTTAATGAGTTTTTTATTTTTATTTTTTTTTTATCTTAAAACTGGGAACAGAAACAACTTGCCAGCATTGAAAGTAAAGACATTATTCAGTTTTCAGCTATATAAGGTTTTCTTAATCACTGCTATTTATATTACTAGTGCAGAGCTTGTCTGATGGAGGGTTTTCACACCAGATGTATCATGGAGTGGACAGACAGATTGCAGGTTTTCTGGTTCTATTATATAAAATCAATATGGCATACCAACTCATAAACATGAGGCAGCAGAATGGTCAGGTGATTAGCAAACACACTAGAAATACATTAAACAAGCCTAAAATCAGTAAACAGGAAGCAGGATATTAGTCAAAAGACTAATCAAGACCAGCAGATAAAGGTTTGGAATCATCAAGGAATCATCTGGAGCAAGACATTACAAAATGCCTTTGGCAGTTTGGGTTATTAATAGGGAGTTACAATCATTACTAATAAGGTTACTGAGTATTGTAGGTATAGGTGCTTGACTGGAGATCATGTGATGAAGATCATGGGAGTTCAACTCCATCGGCTTTGGGAGTTGCAGATACGGGCATGACAATGCATATGAGAGAGAACTTTCAGAACACATTTGAAATGTTTTGACAAATGAGCTATTTTTCAATCATGAGTGTTCCTAAGTGACTCGTATTTTGCTGCCTCAGACATAGTTTTGATATCTGAAAGGAAAATGCAAGATTATTGTTACAGTTAGGGCAGATTTCGTAGGTCTAAACAGTGCTTAGAGATATGTTCCGACTCAGTGTATGGTTGTCATAAACACCCCCAACATTTCCAAGCAGGATTGCAATTATTATCACAAAATCTTGTAGGGTGATTGTGCCACATTAAAATGTCAAGACAAAGAAAGAATGATGTGTATTGGTTGGACAGTGATTTGGGGATTTTTTTCATTTATATGCACCATGTCTGTGCAGTTACTGTGTTCATTCTGGAAAACACATTGAAATGTAGTCTACTATTAATAAATGAATGATGTGCTGGAACCACATAAATGATGAAAAGAATGCTGGATACTTTTCACACTCACAGGTTGCGCTATGTAGCGGAAGGGACAGAAGCATGGCACAGTTTCACATTGTCCAAATGGCCAATGCATCGACTCACCTAGTGAGAAATTGAAAAATGGACCAGGTCAGTGTTATCTGATGGCAAATTTAAATCCCACACTGTACCTTAAGCCCTTCGTGCCACCAGTACGACTCGGCATGACCTTTCAGAACACATGGACGGCAAAGATCGGATTGTCTTCTGTGCTTCTTAAAAGGTAGCAGGTCTGGCTGAGTTGTACAGTACTTGTGTCTTGACGGGCTCTAGGTACAGTGCAGGATTTACCCCTGCCACCAGGTAGGACAGACCTGATCCATAAAATCTAATGTGGGCAGCTATAGGAATATATATGAAACAGCACAGTAGTAGAGTGATGTGATGGAATTTAGGAAGGCCTAAGAGAAATTGAGCAGCCACATTCTGAATCAGTTGCAATAACTTACTGGTGTGTGTGTGGGAGAACTAATCAGGAGTTGAAGCACTAGTCAAGTTGTAGTCAAGTCTTGAGACAATAAAGAATGGCCTCACTGGAGTGAAATGCTCAAATCCTCTTGATGTTAATGTTGTACAAAAGAAATCTGCACTAGACAAAGCTTGTCTTGACCCTCTCCCATTGCTCAAGATGCATCCAAGATGGAAATAATGCATCAAGACACTTAGGGTCATGCATCAAATAGGTCTAGGATGCATCAAGAGCCTTTCTAGACCCTGACTTATCTTTACTAGCAGGAGTATGTGTTTTTGAGACTACAAAGCAGTTCTCTGCAGAAGGAAATCTAACAAATGCTGTAAATGTAAATGGAATGTTAAGTATAGGTGATCACCTGACATTATGTAAATGCTTTATGCAATTTTGGATGGAATAATCAGAAAATTATCAAAAGAGAGAGCAGGAACAAGGCATGAGCATGCATTTGTGTTCCTTTTTGAGGTGTTCTTAGAAAAAGTACAGATATTAGATACCTGAGTACATTGCACACATTGTATAAGTATTGTCCAGGCACAGTTCAGAACCCCAAGAATAATACGTACTATGTGGTACCCAAGCAAATATTGAGAAGGCAGAGTTCAGAACTTGAAGGATATGCTATGAGGTGGCAGACTTCAGGAATGGTGTCTTAATGTCTAAGCAGCATGGGATGGATTGGGTGATAGGTGAGTTCTGTCAAGAATGAGTATGTATGGAGCTATAAAGGGTATATAAGGGGATAAGTGAGAATGTAAGGCCAGAGAGCCAAGTGTTGGCTGATAAACAGAGCCAGTGATGGTGTGTCTGATGTGGCAGATCAATGACCTCTCTGCTGCTTTTCACCTGACGGGTTCCTGGATTGTTGGACATGCATGATCATGCATGACTGGATGGGAATATGGCTCACTGAACACCAGCAAAAATAGCGTCTCTGCATCCATCACCTCACAAGGAACAAAGAGCCTGTCAGCCTGTGTGGAAAAGATGGAAACAGAGATCATTTGGGTTTAGTCTTTGCGCTTTTGTCTCTCTTTTCCCCAACCATGCATCAGGAATGAGCTATTCAGTCAGTCATAATCACATCTCTCGCACAAAGATATTTTCACAAAAACACATTGCAAAAAAAAACAAAAAAGACAATCCTGTTTCATGCAGGCTTGCTTACTTTATATGTCATACCTCATTGACTCCTGGGGAAAATAATCAAAGACCAGCAGTCCAATTAACTAGATTGCTTTGAATACCTTAACTGGTAGTGGTCTTATTAAGACGCATGGGAGGGCCCAGATGGCTTGCTACACTCACCATTTAATCAACAACCTACATTTTAATGGTGACACATATAATAGGACACATGCAGGGTTTTCTAGTACTTCACTGTGCCAGCCAGAAATGCTACTAAAGGACTGCAATTCAGATTAATCGCTTCTACTACAGGCCACGAGAGAAATAGAGGAAATAGCATGCATGTATGAGGGAAGGCTGTAGAGTGAGTTCCAATTTGTGCAGTAATCGCAATCAAGAAGCACTTTGTATATAAAGTGCAATACACGGGCAGTCACCTGAGGTTGATGTCATATTCATAAATGTTCATAATCAAGAATAACTTATGTTAACTTAAGAATAACTATTAATAGCTCTCCTTTATGAATTTTTTATGAAGTTGTACGTAAATGTTTTCATAAAATGTTTTGGGAATGTTGATTTTCTTATTCATATTCATATTGATAAATTCAGGTCACTAGTAAATCCCTATAGCTTCCTGCTTTCTATGTAACACATCAGACCTATATACTGCATGGACCCAAACACATTCCCACAATCACATCTATGCTCTAATTTTCATGTATGGTCTCAAACATGTGCCTTCTGTTACCTGCAAACAAACAAACGAACAAACCCTATAATGACACACAAAACAGATGATGGTTATGTGTGTTTGTATGCAGGAGAACCTGTGGCTGGACAGTGTTTCTCTGCTGATTAAGGACTCTCTGGAGGGTGAGATGCAGATGATTGATAACCTGTCAGGATCTGTGTTTCACCACTACTCGTCCCCTGCGGTGTGCAGAGGCTGCAGGTGCCAGCCTACAGAGGTAACACACATACACACACTCAACATACTGCACATAATAGAAGAAACTTTCATCTTATTTACATATTAACGTGAGTGTGTGTGAATCACCACTGTCCAAGGGCTCTATTTTGAGTTGAGGTAGGAGAGCATAGTGAGGATTTAATTAGCTGCAGGTTACTTGCTATTTAGACAAGCTACACAGGATTTACCCGTGACTCTAAACTTTTGCTTAACCTTTTGTGATATCAGCTCAAGCAAGGAGGTTAAGTCCTAAGTCCAGTGCCATTGTCTGACAGTTTGCTGTAAACACAATGTGTCATGCTGAAATGCACATTTTACACTACACACTTAAAAATTATGGTATGACATTTAAGGCCGATATTGAATAAATAAATATGACAGCGTTAATTAATGAATTAATCGATTAATATTTTCCCTTTAAAGTTTACGGAGGAGATTGGAGCAATCAGAGACATCTCAAAGACTGAATTATTTATGGATAAAGTTATAACTTAACTTAAAGTGAGCTAAAACCTTTGTAGTTGAGTGCTTGGTCAGCTTATCCTTTAAACCATGGGCACACTTTCTTTAAAGAAGACCTCAATTTAGTATCTTATTCATTGTTGTGCACACAGAGTAACTGTTAGTGCAAAAAAAAAAAGCCATTTAGTTAACTTAAACAAAATTTACTGTGATTCATGTGATAATTACAATTAATATGCTAGACTGGCCCAAAGACTGTAATTCTTTTATGTTATTAATTATCAACAAGCATGATTTCACGATTCCCCCTTGAAGCAGCATGCTCTAAGCGCGAATGCGCGAGCACCTGCTTTTCCGTTGTTGACTGTAATGACATCTGGACACGTGTGTTTTGTTTATGTTTCTGTCATGTCTCCTCCCTGTTCTGTCATTGGCTGGGATTTCACGTGGGTCTGAATTGCTCTCAGCTGCTAGCAGTTTAGGCGCTGATCATGTCCGCATATATACCGCGCGCCTCCCAGCACACAACGCGGAAGACTAATATGTTAGAGTTAGTTTAGTTCGTGTCGTAGTCGTAGTCGTAGTCGTAGTCGTAGTCGTAGTCACGGTCCATGTTTAGAGTTAGTTCGCACTGGATTATCCGCTTCCAGTCCCTCGTCATAGTTCGCTTCTTGTTTTGTTTATCGACCCTGTTTTCTGTGACCACGACCTAGATTCCTGCCTTGCCCCGTGTATGCCTGTTTGCCAATCGCCTGACCTCTTGCATGTTTATGGATTATGTTTTGGATCACGTTTTGGATTTGTCTGCCTGTCTCTCTTTCAAATAAACAATTGTTCATCCTGCACTTGCATCTGTCCTATCTCTGCTCCGTCACGATTCATGACACATGACACATGAAAAAGTATAAAACTAAAAGCAAATTATAAACTACACTATTATTATTATTATTATTATTATTATTATTATTATTATTATTTTAATATGTGCATTTTGATACAGTCCAGTAATAAGAACTCTAGGACTCCAGATGCTGTTAGTGCTGTTTCTTGTGTGTTTAAAAAAAAAAAAAAAAAAAAAAATTCCCTTTTAGCAGGATGTACTAGATTCTGCTTATTTTGCACCTAAGCTGCAGGACAAAAGCTTAAGTGACAGCATTACCTGTGTCAATCAGTTCATCTCTGCTCAAGCCTATATTCTTGTGTGCTTCAGTCCATTTTGGATCAATTTTCTGCACTTATTGGATTCAGCAGAGTGACCAGAGAGCCTTATATCCGGAAGATTTTCCCATGTCCCCCAAAGGGGGCAGGCCGATATTACGTTAGTGGGAGTACAGGTTCTTGGAAATTGAAATGCCATGAGCCGTAACTTCGCTGCACTTCAATTCCCCCTCCACTTTAGTCATCTACTCAGAGCTTCCTGCTAAAGGACCTGTGGATATCCAGTTTTTAAGCATATACATTTTTTTTTTATTTTTTTTTATCAGGCTAGATCACACAGATGTGTGAAAAATTCAAATATGTTGTAAATATGTGCACCATATGGGTAATTAGCATAAGTTCTGACTTCCGGTAGATCCATATATTGAATAAAGTGGCAAGATTTATCCAGAGTACCTACTCCTCTGAATCTGTGCACACATTTGTGTAATGCTATATTACAACAGAAAGGGTGTAGCCTCCATACATCTTCACTACTTTCCTTAAGTATTTGCAATTATATACAAGCTACAATATATGTAAGTATATCACAGTTGAGATAAAACAATGGCAGGGATCTACACATGTACGTATATGAACCTACGTGTCTGCCATTCAACTACAAATAAAAAAAAAATAATAGCCTGAACATGAAATCTGCTTGTCCAGGGGGTCCAGGCTGCTGATTTTTCCATCCCCACAGAGCTAATATTATAACTGAGAAAAACTGGTAAGTTCAGAAGGCAGTTAAAACATGGACAAGCTCTCCCTTCCCCCAGAGTGCAGTGTTAATTTCATGGCCAGAAAAAAATATTTATTTATTTTATTAAAGAAGAACCTTAAAACAAAGAATCTATCTAGACTGCCTGTTGGTATTATTTTGTTATACGTTTTTTTAAGTACAGTGCATCTGGAAAGTATTCACAGCGCTTCACTTTTTCCACATTTTGTTATGTTACAGCCTTATTCCAAAATTGATTAGATTCATTATTTTCTTCAAAATTCTACAAGCAATACCCTGTAATGACAACGTGAGAGAAGTTTGTCTGAAATCTTTGCAAATGTATTAAAAATAAAAAACAAAAACAGCACATGTACATAAGTATTCACAGCCTTTGCCATGACACTCAAAATTGAGCTCAGGTGCATCATGTTTCCACTGATCATGCTTGAGATGTTTCTAAAACTTGATTGGAGACCACCTGTGGTAAATTCAGTTGATTGGACATGATTTGGAAAGGCACACACCTGTCTATATAAGGTCCCACAGTTAACAATGCATGTTAGAGCACAATCCAAGCCATGAAGTCCAAGGAATTGTCTGTAGACCTCTGAGACAGGATTGTATCGAGGCACAGATCTGGGGAAGGGTACAGAAACATTTCTGGAGCATTGAAGGTCCCAGTGAGCACAGTGGCCTCCATCATCCTTAAATGGAAGAAGTTTGGAACCCCCAGGACTCTTCCTAGAGCTGGCCACCTGGCCAAACTGAGCGATCGGGGGAGAAGGGCCTTAGTCAGGGAGGTCACCAAAAACCCGATGGTCACTCTGACAGAGCTCCAGTGTGTCTCTGTGGAGAGAGGAGAACCTTCCAGAAGAACAACCATCTCTGCAGCACTCCACCAATCAGGCCTGTATGGTAGAGTGGCCAGACGGAAGCCACTCTTCATTAAAAGGCACATGACAGCCTGCCTGGAGGACTCTCAGAACATGAGAAACAAAATTCGGTGGTCTGATGAAACAAAGATTGAACTCTTTGGCCTGAATGGCAAACGTCATGTCTGGAGGAAACCAGGCACCACTCAACACCTGGCCAATAACATCCCTACAGTGAAGCATGTTGCTGGCAGCATCATGCTGTGGGGATTTTATCAGCGGCAGGAACTGGGAGACTAGTCAGGATTGAGGGAAAGATGAATGCAGCAATGTACAGAGACATCCTTGATGAAAACCTGCTCCACAACGCTCTGGACCTCAGACTGGGGTGAAGGTTCATCTTCCAACAGGACAACGACCCTAAGCACACAGCCAAGATAACAAAGGATTGGCTACAGGAAAACTCTGTGAATGTCTTTGAGTGGCCCAGCCAGAGCCCAGACTTGAACCCGATTGAACATCTCTGGAGAGGTCTGAAAATGGCTGTGCACCGACACTCCCCATCCAACCTGGTGGAGCTTGAGAGGTCCTGCAAAGAAGAATGGGAGAAAATGCCCAAAAATAGGTGTGCCAAGCTTGTATCATCATACTCAAAAAGACTTGAGGCTGTAATTGGTGCCAAAGGTGCTTCAACAAAGTATTGAGCAAAGGTTGTGAATACTTATGTACATGTGCTTTTTTTGTTTTTTATTTTTAATAAATTTGCAAAGATTTCAAATAGATTTCTTTCACGTTGTCATTACGGGGTATTGTTTGTAGAATTTTGAGGAAAATAAAAAAATTATTCCATTTTGGAATAAGGCTGTAACATAACAAAATGTGGAAAAAGTGAAGCACTGTGAATACTTTCCATATGGACTGTATCTTTGAAACCATATTGTTATGCTTGGTGTAAAAACACTTTTAAACATTATAATCATATTTTTTTAAATAAATAAATGGTATCATTTGTATGTTGTAAAAATAAAATAATATAACAGGGAAGTGAAATAAAGTTCCAATTTTGGCAGATCTCAAAACCCCAGTGTAAGACACATAAAACAGAATGTAATTCTTCTGATATGGAAATTTTCGGATCCTGTTTACTTTTTCCTCTTTAAATGCAACCATACTTGACTATGTACTGATGTACTTTGGTATATAATTCAATAAAACCTATTGTTAGTATAGAAAGGTGTGCATGTGTATGAGAGCTGTCAGATTTATATGCTTTCCACATGGCTTGTGTTATTCTCCAGTATATGACTTCCCTTTCTGTGCCTTGTGCATGTTCTTATTTCCAAAGATCCGATTAGCTGAGGTGGAGCAGGCCTCTCTGATGTCAGAGCAGCTCTCGGACAAGTCGTCATCTCCAGCACTTCCCGATGACCTCAGTCTTGATGACCACAGTGTGTACCAGCTAGTTGTCAGAGACATGAAGGTATATGGACACAGACACTCTCAAGTGTATGAAGAGCTAGATCTATCAATCAAGCAAGCAAGGAAACAAACAAACAAATAAATAAATGTTATTATTTACAAATAAATTACTCAATAAAGCATTAACCAAACTGATTAAATAATCAGTAAAAATACATGAATGCATGTAGTAAAAATATGTAAATAAATTTAATAAATAAACATATACAACCATAAATCTACATGCAATAAATATCACATAAATAAACGATATTTATATGACCCCATGTTTCTGACTCTTTCCTTAATCATTGATTTTTTCTATGTTTTTATATATATATATATATATATATATATATATATATATATATATATATATATATATATATATATATATAATATATATATATATATATGTATATGTATATATATATATATATATATATATATATATATATATATATATATATATATATATGTATATGTATATATATATATATATATATATATATATATATATATATATATATATATATATATATATATATATATGTATGTATATGTATATATGTGTATATGTGTATATATATTACATATGTATATATAATATTTTAAATTTCACTATGTATTTTTCTGTACTTCCTCGTCCAAGGAAGCTGTCAATCATTATTATTATTATTATTATTATTATTATTATTATTTTACTTTTATGTTTGGTGAATTGGTCCCCCCTTACAGCTGTCCAGCTGCATCCATACAAAGGCTCAAGGGATACCACTTTGTACTCTAATTATCCTATTTCTTAATTGCCTAAGTAATCTTAATTTACATGCCTTAGTAGCTGATGACCTCATCTATGCATGTTTAATTACCTAATTATCTAATCAATGTTTTTGTATTGGCTTATTATTTGAGCTTTTGGGCACACCAGCCAGGTGGTGATGCCGATTGTCACATTTCTTCAGGCTCGCTCTGCTAATTTTCCTTTTACTGAATCACTGCTAATTTAATATCCATTGCATAACAAGGAGAATCAGATGGGCCCAGTAGCATGCAAAACTGTTTTGTTTCCTTAAATCATTATTGATTTGTCAAAATGTTGAATTGCTGAGTTGAAAAACTTGGTGTAGAATTTCGACCTAAGGTGTCATTTACAACAGGAAGATCTTTAAAAATGTATTATAGGTCAATTTCCACTGTGATACAAGAAAGATCGTGCTCAAATGCTGATGTATTAATATCATGCAAACAGGCACGGATTAATTATATAGTCTTTTGTAAGACAGTGTTTAATTTGCCACAAGCTGCCTTCAGGCGACCCCAAAGGCCCTTAGTTGATGTGCAGATTAGCATATGGCTCAATCTTTAAAAAATGCTAATGAGGTTATGATATAGCTATGTCATGACCCATGGCTAAATAAGCATGAAGTACAGAGTTTAAAATTGTAATGGTAATAACTATTCATCAAAATTTATATGCCTAACCTTTCAGTCTAGCAGTTCTGAATGCTAATTTTCTCTCCTGGTAACACAGTTCTGCTCTATTTTCAGGAGGAGAGAGGGAGCAGTACCTCTCAGAGCTTAGAAGAGCTTCAGGCCACACCGGCGGAATGCAGGAGGTCTCATCCCAAGAGTCGAGCTTTCAGCATGGGGAGTGAGAATGGAGAAAGACTTCCTAATTCAAGCCTACAGAAGGAGAATGAATCAGCATCTCATCAACATGTGCTATATCATAGTTCAGGTTAGTAGCAACCTCTAACGGAAATAAGTCTTTGGTCATGGCTCCACAAATGAACGTACTCACAAAACACTATAATTTCTTTTAAAAATGCAGACAAATGTAGTCAGGTACAGTCAGAGAATAGTGTAAGACACAGGAAATGGTTACAGATGGAATAATTTTTTTTACTACTTGTAAATATAGCCAAGAAGAGAAGTTAAAACAAAGTACAGCTGGAAAGACAGTAGTGACAGTGTTTGGTTAGTGGTAACAATGGCGATCAGTGATTGGTCAGTGGGAACAATGAAGATCAGTAATTGCTCATTGGATAAATGGTGATCAGTGATTGTATGTTGAGAATGATCATGAGAAGTTATTGGTCAGTGGGAACAGTGGTGATCAGTGATTGGCTGATGGGAATAATTGTGATCTGTGATTGGACTTTGGGAACAATTGTAATCAGTGATGGGTCACTGGGAACAATGATGACCAGTGATTGCTTGTTGGGAGCTACAGTAATCAGTGATTAGTCATTGGGAACAATAATGATCAGCGATTCGTTGCTTGCACAAGTGCAAATCAGTCAGCCTTTACACATTGGTGATGTGTTGACCAAACCTGTTCATATACTCATATAACTCATATAACCGGCAGCTGTAATGTGAGCTGGGGAGCAATAGCAAGTGTAGGGTAGTTAGTAACATCTGCTCAAGAAATCACTAGATGTGTTGATTTGCACTATTTAAAGTAAACTCACTCAAGATTTCTTAAAAGCCACAAAATCACTAAAATGGCAACACCGACTGGAATCCAAATTTTATAATACCTCTAACCATAGCCCTTTAAAACATACCATGATTAGCTGAATCTGCTGTGGACTAACTTAGGCTTCCAGGAGCAAATTTGGGTTTCATTGATCCACACAACCCACTAAGTACTGGCTAATCAGAGACATCTATGATGTCCATTACTGTGCCAGTCTGGTCTGACTTAAATTGGGACATTAATTAATTAATATGATATTGGTCTATTTTGGATGAACCTAGTGAACCTTGGTTTGTCTCTTAAATATACAGCATGTCTTCTTTTGACCCATATTATGTTTGACATCTTGAATACTAATGCAGTAGTTGTCTCTGTCTTTCTGAAGTTGACATCAACAATAATGTCCTTTTTTCGCTTTTGAACATCTTTGTACTCCCTGGGAAGGATCATTTCCTTCCATTTAGACAATGCTTGCAATGTAAATACAATGAATTTAAAATAATTGATGTCAGCCAAGACGGCCTGTGGTACAGTCCAGAGTTCCAATTCACTGCAGTGTTTAGTGAGGTTGAGGTCAGGGCTTTGTGCAGGTCACTCGAGTTCTTCCACTCCAATCTTGGCAAACCATGTCTTCATGGAGCTTGCTTTGTACACAGATGCATCGTCATGCTGGAACAGTTTTGAGCCTTTTAGTTCCAGTGAACTGAAATTGTAATGCTACAACATACTATGGCACATTTTGTGGCAACAGTTTGGGAAAGAACCACAAATGAGTTTGCTTGTAAGGTGTTCAAAGACTTTAGGCCATATCGTGCATGTGGGCATTAATTGAACTATTCATAGAATCTTGCCATTCAGGGCTGCAGAGGCTGAGTGGTTAAGCATCTGTGCTAGTGACAAGAAAGTTAGGGTGTTGTTATTGGAAAAAATCAACATCCAGGTAGTAACAAATTATACCATTCCATTGTTTATTGTATTTTCCTATAATAGTGTTCCTATAATAGTAACACTAGCAGTTTGCATTCATTAAAGAATGACACACCATAATGTTTATACATTTCTAGTTACATTTAAGTTAGTCCCTGTTATCACATACAATACCACATTCCCTCCCATTCACCTGAAAGTAATAAAATTGAAAGTAAAAATACAGCTTATTACGCAAGAAAATGCAAAGTCATCTATCCTGAAAGCTGTTCCCATGACAGACATTTTCAAGGTACAGTTGTACTATAGACTATTAGAATTTTACGGATATTAGAGGTTCCACACACACATACACAACATCCTAACATCATTTGAACAGAAAGCTAAACTGTGCTACTGTATACATTTACTATGTATGCCTGCCATGATGGAACCTGAAAAATGGGAATGCTTTATAGGCCTAACTTCTTTAATTGTGGAACTCACTGCCAATTTTTTTTTTTTCATGTGTATTTATTTACAATGCTGCCAAGTGTTAGCTTTCAGAAAATTCAACATTTCTACCTGCTGAATTTGAGTTCATTGAAGATGTGAAAAGGCTTTTTACAAGTCTGCAGCTTGCAATTAACATTAATTAATTCTGACATGACATGAATGCACTATTGTGTATTGTCTTACTAGTGACCTTGTGAAGTGTTAAAAAGGAGCTTAAGACTGATGCTTATTTTGCAAAAGAGGTGATTATTTATGCCAAAAGCCATAGCATTAAATATTCTTACACTCACATAATGAGCTAAATAGAGGCATAGTTGACATAATAGCAGGTTAAATTAGAGCGAATTTATAGTCAGTGAGTGTGATAATCCTCGAATCCTCATTTATCAGGATGGCCATTTCTGTAGCAAAGCAGTATAAATTGGTAATTAATGAGAGTCATTATGTGCTAATAAGGTCATCCATGATTCAGGAGGATTTCCACTTGTAGCTCAGAATTCAGACTCACCGTTGGCTGTCCGTTAGTGCTGCTCAGCTGGGGAGCCATTAGCCTTTAGCTCTACTCACTGTATGTGTGCATGTTTGTGTGTGTGTGGTGACTCACTGACTGTGCTTGATGTTACCATGACTGTATGGAGTGTGTGACTCTGTATGATGTGTCATTGTCTGTGTTTGGTGTCACTGACTGCAAATGACGTATGTTGTGATCAAGTGAGTTGTGTCACATATTTTGTGTGAGAACACACTGTCTCCGAGTGTCTATGTGTACAGTATGTCTGTGTGTGGTGTCTCGCATACCTCTGTGACTGTGTTTACCATCTGTCTGTGGCATTCCGTGTGTTTCCCGTTAATATTTTTAACAGAGTTGACCACACGTTCATCACACCCGACCCTGCATAACTAGCTAGTTTGACAAGCAATAAATCATAAGGAAAATATTCTATTCATTTATACAAATCCAGAATTTGGCTTGCTGGTCAGCTAATGTTTAATAACTTTTGCTAACTTTTGGAATGCATGCTGAGGCCACAAAACTTAACTAACTAGATCATTTAACAAGCTATTTTACAAAACTTAACTAGTTTGCAAATTCAACAAGCTATTTCACAAAACTGATCTAGCTACCTAATTTAACTAGCTAAATGACTAAACTTATGCTAATTTGCCAAAGTTAACATGGCTCACTTCCTTAGATTTGATGGTGAATTTTAAAGGCTGCTTTTTCATTTTACATAGGAGGCAAATGTGACATTTCATCCTACATGAATCGTTAACTCCACAAAAAAAATAATAATAATAATAATCTGCATTAAATGAAATTAAATATGCCATTTGAGATTTGTAATGAGTACTTTGAAAGGTCAAAATGAAAATTTAAGGAGTGTAGAAAGTATGTTTTCTTCTCTTGGAAGTTTACTTTATATTCATACTTTATAAATATATTCATATAGTACACATATAAATATTAAATTTTAGTAATACCTGAGTATAGTACAAATAGAAAGTATTGTCTATTCTATATACAGCTAGGTAAGGCTACTTGATAAAAAAAATAAAATAAATAAATATAAAAAAAATATTTACATGATTTGTGATTAGTGTCTTAGTGACACATAGCCCTTGTTCTCTTTACTACTCCTTAAATTTCCAGATTTCAAGGTACTGCTTTGTGAAGTACTCATAGACAGATAGTTTGTCTATTACTATAAACATGCCCCCCTTTTTTTTAGTTTCAGCTAAATCTGCCAGTTAGGGAGTGACTTTTGTGTTTAATTTATTAATTAATTGTTTTGTTTTGTTTTTATGAATACAACTCTAGTTCTCTGTGTTTTGACACATCCGTGTCTTGTGTAGCCCTGACAGACAGGTCAAGTTCATGAGAACGGGAGGACAGAAAGTGGATGAAGACCAAAAGAAAAGTTACCAACCAGAACCAAAAGACCTGTCTGTTTTGTTATGAACCCCCGATCTATTTCTGTGCATAAAAAAAAAAAAAAAAAAAAAAAAAATTCAAAATTGTATATAGTAAGAGTAATGTGATGCAATTATTGTGATGCATTGAGAAGGATGATACTGGGCTGTACACTGATCAAGTTGGAAATTTTTCATGCCCTTTTCATGCTTTTCCATGTGCTGCCTTGTTGAACGCCCCTGCAGCAGATGGTGAGCGAGGCGGCAGTAACAGCAGAAGGGACAGGAGGACGCCCTCTCCTCTCTTTCATCTCCCTGCAGAGTTCTTCCACCCAGCCACAGCCATGCCCCAAGGAAGCCTAGTCTCGGGTATGGTGCGGACAGGGCGACCCAGCTCCAGGCTCATTTCACCAGCCTCATGGGCATCGCTTCGGTCACCTGGAGCCAACAGCAGGGTCATGGGCTTACAGGTACAAGCTCTTTCAGATTAAGATGTCAAAATTTTACTCTCTTACACTATATGGCCAAAAGTATGTGAATACCCATATGTGCTTTCTAAACATCCCATTCCAGATTTAGTTTCCCGTTTGCTGTTATAATAACCCCCACGCTTCTTGCAAGGTTTTCTACTAGATTTTGTATTGTGAATGAGATTTGTTTTCATTCAGCCAGAAGGGCATTAGTGAGGTCAGGCAGTGATGTTTGGCTAGAAGGCCTAGCAGTCTGCATTCCAATTTATCCCAAAGATAATCAGTGGAGTCAAGGTCATGGCTCTGTGTTCATTCATGTTCTTCCACTCCAACCTTGGCAAACCATGTCATGGAGCTTGCTTTGTGCACAGGGACATTGTCATGCTGGAACAGGTTTGAGATCCTTGGTTGCAGTGAAGGAAAATCTTAATGCTACAGCATATGAAAACATCCTATACATTTCTGTGCTTCCAACTTTATGGTATCACTTTGGGGAAGAACCACATACTGTATGGGTGGTGTGATGGTCAGGTGTGCACAAAGTTTTGGCCATATAGTCTGTAACTACAGAAGAAAATACAATGAATCAATCAAAATAAATTATTTTATTGTATTTTTTCTTTATTTCAGCCACCATGCCACAGTGAGTCATCATTAGCCATGGGAAGCTCCGAAGTCAGCCTGCAGACCATGCTGGAGGAAAGCCTCAACTTCAGCGTACCTCCTCAGAGAGACCTATCTTTACCTCAGCCTCTGCTTTGCCCTGTACCCGATGAAACCCTCCCTTCTTCGGATCTCAGCCAGAGATTGCACCCTGACCAAACCAGCTTCACCCTCCAGGCCACCAGGGGGCACCAGAGGAGTCAGAGCAACTGTGATGGCAGCCCCAGCCCCAGCTGCAACAGGCTGAACTCCATAGAACCTTCGGATGAGGACACAGGGATCGGGGGAGGATCAAGTCAAGCATTTAACAGTGAACATTTATCAGAGACTATCAGCAGCCTTTCCCTAAGCTCGTTGCTAACACCTGGCTCACTGGCGCCACCATTGGCCAAAAAGTGCAACAGCACTGGGAGCTTAGAACAAGGGAATGTGTTGGCTCGAAATAAAAATGGACGGCACCTTCATAGCACAGACCAACCTCAGTACCTTTCCAACCCGTGGACAGAAGAGAGAGACGGAGGGGATGGGGAGAAAGGGATTGCAGGTTTGGGGGTCAAAAGCTCCAGTGAAACAATGGACACCAGCTCTCGGAAGAACAGATGAAACATGTTAATCGTGTTTTTTCTCTTCTCAGTTGCCTCTTTTTGAGAGTGGGACTTCTCTTAGTCTTTCATTCGTGACACGTCCATGTTTTGTGTAGCCCTGACAGACAGGTCAAGCTCACGTGAACAGAAGGACAGGACGTAGACGAGGACCAGAAGAAAAATTTTAATCTACAGAGAACCAAAAAGAGCTGGCCATTTAGTTGAGTATTAATTAAAAATATGGAGAAAAGTTCCAGCTAATATACCGAATGTGTGTAAGAATCTGAAGGTGAATGAAATTTGGATATGAAAGTCATTTTCATGGCTGTTTTTGTTTCCTATGAAATTTGACCTGCAGCGATCTTCTGTCTACATGCAAAAGGTGACATTTCAGGAAAGAAGCCTCGCGATGTCTCTTCTAATGTAGGACTTTTGATGTAAGATGCCTTGATTTGATATCATTCACAAACAAGGTAGCAATGATCAAACTTTTAGTTAGCTTCCCTTAGTAAATTCGAAGAATAATGATGATTATTTTCTAGGTGTGACCCTCAGTATTAGATTTTCGTCAATGTGTATGTAAGTTTCTGTGTCAGGACTTAATTATGCTTAACTTTAAAAAAAGAGGGCTAATTTAAAATTTAGTAGCTAGATTTTATCAACAAAAAAATATCTGGAACATTAAAAAAATAAATAAATAAATAAAATAAAATAAAAAACTAATCAGATGACTGATGCTCTGTTGGACATGATGGGATATTCCAAACTTACAGCTCTGGTTGAATAAATGTACAGAAAAGAAATATGCAGAAGCAGATGAAGTGAAGATGTCTAGATGATTGTCCACTGTTTGATGAGATTCATATATGAGAGCTAATGAGAAACGATGGTATTGTACCATAAAGATGTCAAAAATGAAGAATTTTATTTATTTTTACAAGTAGTAGAAATCTAATCTTCCTCATCCACATTGTATGTTGCATTTCTTCTCATAACTATTTGCAATTTAAGTGCAATGCAAAGTATCTTGATTCTGAAAGAATGTAGGTTTGGTATCTCTTGAATTGAGAAAATGAACAAAAAAAAAATGTTATTCAGGGGTCCAAAACAAATGTCTTTCAGGAAATTTAGGAATTTGTTTTTATTTATTTTTTTTTTCCACACTGCACGTGATTTATGTAGTCTACCTGCTCTGAGCTTATTATTATGTTGCACGATGTAATTATATTATTTCATTTTGATTCATTTATGTATTTTTTTTTCATCAAGATCAAATTCAATCAAGAAGTCATTTAAGTCATTAAAAAATTCTTGACTTTAGGATAAAGATCTAGATGTCAAATAAATAGAATTTACTCAGTATTTTGATTCTGATTTAGTGATTGATGTTGTTCTGAGCGTCCAATAGGTTCACAGGATTCATGCATGTAAAAAGGCTTAAGTGCAACCAGGTCTGTGATCTTTGCTGACACCGATTCAGCAGTTCGCTTGGCTGGTTTTCAGTTATGGATAGGATGCAGTGGTTCTTTGAGGATTTTTTTATTTTTATTTATTTATTTTTTTTAGAACAGTCTGCCTTGTGTTGCAGTTTCAGCAATTACTTTCTCAGAAGTTCTCTAAAGGGAAGTACCAAACTTTAATGATTAAGCTGAGTAGCCGGAGGAGATGATTTAGTAGAGATGAGTGGAGTCTGTCCAAGACTTAATGCCTGTGATAAATGCTTGTGAATTACAGTTCTGAGAGCTGTACTAATTTAGTTTTTTTTTTCCTTTTACTTTAATATGTAAAAGATTTGAACATCATTCTTAAGTGCTGAAATGCAGTTTGGGGATTTAGAATTTTAGGAGGCATTCAGTACTTTAGTTTGCATTCATTCTGGTTTTGCACAGTGAAAAACAAGCAAATATAACTATCTTGAGCTTTTTTCAAACTAGTACAGGAGACTGTGGGGAAAAATTACTCAAAAGCTTTTCCCTTTTAGATGTACCTTATTATTAGTGATGGCTGCTAGTAGGGCTGCACAATTATGGCCAAAATGATAATCCAGATTATTTTGATCAATATTGAGATCTCGATTATTTATCACGATTATTCATTGATTTTAGGGACAGCATATTTTTATTGCACTTTCACATTTAAATAAACAGACAGTGCTAGTGCTTAGACAAACAAACAGTGCTACATTCTTGCTAATGTACAAATCTTTGCATCAAATTAGACTGAGCCTTAAAGTGTTTCATCTCGTAGAAGCAAAATATAAATAAAATTATACCCAAAATATAGGATAAATGAAAATTCCATCAACCAAATGAAAATATGCATCAAATATAACAATATGCAACTAAATGAAAATAATTCAGGCGAATGCAGAAAAGGCAATAACAGTGTTTACAGGAGGAGAGAGACAAGACAATTTCTTTTAGGAGATTACAAAAATTTAGGAGCACAGTTGAAGTTTAGTGTTTTTTTTTTTTGTTGTTGTTTTTTTTTTTTTAAGAGATGGTAGCGTTAATGTGCCACGATATAACACACAATTAGGCATCAGAAAACTTGAGCTTGTTAATTATGGCAGCATTAGGAACATAGTCTCAGTAAATCAGATAGTCTCAGATCAATAAAAGATGTTGGTTGTGAGATCAGAGAGTTGACAGAAGCAGATGATGTTCAGTGTTACTCTTGTCATCATAATGGCTTCTCTGCAGTATTTACACACTTGTTCGGTTGACTGAGGAGATGAAAAGCAGTGTGAAAGTAACTGTTGCGCGGTGTAGATGCATTTTGCACTTCCTGTAGTTTTTATTCCGATTGTATTATACAACTCCGAACAGGTCACTCGCACCAGTGCAAATATTTATTCACAGTTGCACAAAGTACTTCAGCCGCAAATGCGAGTGAAATGGTCGCACTGTAGAGCCCTGAGTTTATCTGTAAAGTTTTTTCCCGTTCGGCGTGATGATGATTAATGTCCCCGACAACCTCTGTAGTGCCATTTAGCATCGTGCTAGCTAGTGTCATCTCGTAGAGAAACTGGCAGCTCAAGCGCTAAAATGCTAACGCCTTTTCCGGGCTCTGGCACTACAAAATGACGTCAGCCCTGCGCCGCTCTATGTGATTGGCTGTAAGTGTAGGAAGCGCTTGATTTGAATGGAGAAAACAGCTGAGTTTTCTATGAGCAGAGGATGAACTTCAAACGTCAATATCGCAGTCGATCATGTTCATGTAATCGTGGGTAGTCAAAATCATAATCGCGATCGATATCCGATTAATTGTGCAGCTCTGGCTGCTAGTGATATGAATAAAACTATTAGGATTAAGCAATGTATTATATCACAAGGCAAAATATTAAACACATACACAGGTAAAGGCAGATTCATATCGTGAGTTCTCATTTTTTTAAGTGATTCAAGTCTGTAATGATCTGGGTTCATGCACTGCTTCCTCCGAATACGAAACAAAGAAACCAGAAAAGTTGTAACCCTTTCATTGAAATGAAAACAAAAAGACCCACTAAACTTAAAGTCCTTTTGTGCTATTTATACTTTGATTAAATAATGTGTACCTAGTACAGTATATCACTTTTTTGGGATAAAAAAAACTATGATAGGATGATAGGGTAAATACTCTATCATGTTCATGTTCATGACACCAACAACTGTATTACGGATGTGTCATTGGAGCATCCTAAAAAAAATAATATAAACAAATCTAGGAGGTGTGTAACCATCTGACATGATTGTCTCATTCATGCTGCATGAATCTACAGTCTGGGCTAGAAAGAAATCAGCCCCAACCTCACTCCATCCCAGCATTCTGTGCATTTTTAAAAAAATATATAAGCATAGTGGATCCATTGTTTGGTTCTACAAAAATCTACTCCAAATCACAACTCACCATTTTGAAGTTATTATATTTATTATAATTTATTGCTTGAATGGTGGGTTCATTAAAGGGACATGCGGGGGGAGGGGGGGGGCTGCCATGTCTCTGAATTATTTAAAATTTGTCCTTTCAACATCAGTTAATAAACAATTATATTATGTAAAAAGCATCTGAATTTAAATGAACGTGAGAGCGTGCACAAAACAGTAGCAAATTATTCACAAGAAAGTTTTTCCTATAAAGAGAATTTTCCTATTTATTTGTTTTGTCCGACTCGAGTCAAAAAGTTGTCATAGAGCAATCGAGATGCGTCTTGCTTCAACAGGCAGACAGGTATGCTGAAACCACCATAGTCTGCTAACCTTTTCGTAATATTAGCAGCCTTTTATATGCTTATCGCTGATAGTTTTCAAATTGATTGAGACGGAGTGTGTTGGTAAGTACTAACTACTCAAGTTCATTACACTTCCAAAAATGCATGTAACCATGTTATATTACATGTATGTTATATGGTCAGTAAAAGCACAATGCCAAACAGTCAGAGAAGGCTGAAAAATAAAATAAAACTGAAGAAGGAGGCATTGAAAGGGACATCTTAAAACTTTGAGACTAAAAAGCCACAACAACAAGCAGTGCTGCAGTTTTATGGAAATCAAAGTGATGCTGCCAAATGTAAATTTTAAATGTGAAATTAATAGTTTTACTGAATTTACAGTAAGTGACATACAGTGGGTGTGTCACTACATTTGTGAATAGTGAACATTACATAATGATTTAATGAGTCTTTATTGATCACATATATATATGCATAGTGAAATTCTTTTATTCACATACCTCAGCATATCAGGAGGTTGGGGTCAGAGTGTAGGGTTAGCCATGATATAGCACCCCTGGAACAGAGAGTGCTAAGAGCCTTGCTCAGGGGCCCAACAGCAGCAGCAGCTTGGCAGTGCTGGGACTTGAACCCCCAACTTTCTGATCAGTAACCCAGAGCCTTAACCGCCAAGCCACCACCGCCAATTTAAATAATGTTTAAATTTTCTTTTAAAGATTCTTTGGATTCATCTCTCCACTAAAATTTGCCATTTTGTTGTAATTATTTCTATAAATGTAAAAGTACAATACCATTAGGTTATATTATTAGTGTCATTCTCATATTCATTATTGTCACCACACACAGTCTGTTTATAATGTCTACCAGGGTGATATGAATATGTAGCTAAATTAAAGTTAGTAAAGTAGTAATGCAGTTAAAGTAGTAAAATTAGCTCTTTGGTGATATATCCCTATTTTTAACATTTGAGCCAAGCCGCTGAGGAACTCTTTGAATGTCCCTGGTTCATTATTATTCTTAATGAAAAACACAACATCAACAAACCAGTACAATGACAAACTTGCTTATATTAAACCAAATCTTCCGCCATCATCTTGTCAGTCAGCTTTCCTCACTCTCGTCACACGCTAAATGAAATCTTACTCTTGCTGACCTGTGCTACGACTCTGACTCATTCGGCTCATGCTAAATTGAGCAGACGCATTCGGTTTTTAAATGTAGGGTCTGTTCTCTAACTGAGCTAAATGATTTTTATTGCCATAAAAAAGCAAAACGACAGTGGGGGCGGTGCCACGTGGGCAAGTGATGTAATCAGTGTGAGGCCAAACACAGTGTACCAACTATTGCAGCAAGCTTACTTACAATCATTCATCACTTTATATTCAAATATAAAACCTGTTTAAATGATTTCAGTGTGTATCAGTACTTTATCAGTACTTTTTGTACATTTTCATCACATTTTAACAATACCGTGATAATACAGAACCACTTATAAATGAATGGCAATGTTCTTGTGCAAGGGAAAGGTGAATTATAGAGTGGATAATATCTGTACATACATGAAATGTGTGTGCACAATGGTTATCTTGTTTCACAAAAGATGAATGAAAAAAAAGAAGATGAATGAGTTTTGTTTTCCAGTGGGGAATTTGGGGCTAGATTCAGAACTTTTATGTGGTTTATAGATGTAGTTGAGTTAGATTTTTTTTTTTAAACCTGGCAACCCTGGTTAATCATATTAGATCTACTGTGCTCCTTTCACACACTGTAGTGGGAAACACAACTGCTGGATCGAACACAGTTGAAGGTATTGAGGCTATAGTGTTACTAATGCCATCCTGCTCCACAAAAATCTTTGCTCACAAGCTGCTGCTGTTTATTATTGAATTCTAATTGTTATTTGTCTATTTGATTGTCCCCTAGAATGAAATGGGTTTAATCCAAATCTCAATAACTCAATAAGAAGCTTCCTATAATTTAGAGCTCATGTGTTCTGGAAAGTTCAGGAATAGAAAGTTCTAATGAATATACAAAATATTATTATACACAATTAGATCTTTGCTGAAGAGGTCCATTTAATATATTTTTATAGTTAATTGGGTCCCTGGCTACAACAAGTTGGAGAACCTCTGCTCTAAACGATTTTCAAATTACTACTTAATTTGGTGTACTCTCAACATCTGCTGTTTGTCAATTTAGTTCTCTGGAGCTGGATGTCAGATGCATTCAAGCTTATTTATTCGCACTGAGCATAACTAACTAATGTATGATGTTCCCAGTTTGGTTCAAATAGCATAAATGAAGGAGAGAACTTCAAAAGGAAAAACTGAAGTGTTGAAAAAAAGAAAGGTTAAAAAGGACCAATTAATGGACACTTTGCTCCAAAAATTATTTGTGGTGTTAATGCTAACCGAATGCAAATTTAGAGATTTGTGATCTAAGCCCTATATATTGTACAGTGGTGCTTGAAAGTTTGTGAACCCTTTAAAATGTTCTATATATCTGCATAACTATGATCCAAAACATCATCAGATTTTCACAGAAGTCTTAAAAGTAGAAAAAGAGAACCCAATTAAACAAATGAGACAAAAAATATTATAATTGGTCATTTATTTATTGAGGAAAATTATCCAATATTACATATCTGTGAGTGGCAAAAGTATGTGAACCTCTAGGATTAGCAGTTAATTTGAAGATGAAATTAGAGTCAGGTGTTTTCAATCAATGGTTATGACAGTCAGGTGTGAGTGAGCGCCCTTTTTATTTAAAGAACAGGGATCTATCAAAGTCTGATATTCACAACACATATTTATGGAAATGTATCATGGCATGAACAAAAGAGATTACTGAGGACCTCAGAAAAAGAGTTGTTGATGCTCATCAGGCTGGAAAAGGTTATAAAACCATCTCTAAAGAGTTTGGACTCCACCAATCCACAGTCGGACAGATAGTCTGTGAGGTCATAAAGGAGACAGGGTAACATTTAAGCAACTAAAAGCCTCTTTCACATTGGCTAATATTAACGTTCATGTGTCCACCATCAAGAAAATACTAAACAACAATGGTGTGCATAGCAGGGTTGAAAGGAGAAACTCACTGCTCTCCAAAAAGAAAATTGTGACTCCTCTGCAGTTTGCTAAAACTCATGTGGACAAGCCAGAAGTCTATTGGAAAAATGTTTTGTGGACAGATGAGAACAAAACATAATTTTCTGTTTAAATGTGAAGTGATATGTTTGGAAAAAGGAAAACACTGCATTCCCGCATAAGAACCTTATACAATCTGTGAAACATGCTGGTGGTAGTGTCATGGTTTGAGCCTGTTTTGCTGCATCTGGGCCAGGACGAATTGCCATCATTGATGGAACAATGAATTCTGAATTATACCAGCGAATTCTAAAGGAAAAGGTCAGGACATCTGTCCATGAACTGAATCTCAAGAGAAAGTGGGTCATGAACCAAGTCAATGACCGTAAACACACAAGTCATTCTACAAACAATGGTTAAACAAGAATGAAGTTTATGTTTTGAAATGGCCAAGTCAAAGTCTTGACATTAATCCAATAGAAATGTTGTGGACCTGAAGGACCTGAAGCAATCAGTACATGTGAGGAAACCTACCAACATCCCAGAGCTGAAGCTGTCCTGTACTGAAATTCCTTCAAGCCAATGAGCAGGACTGATCAACAGTTACCGGAAAGATTTAGTTGCAGTTATTGCTGCACAAGGGGGTTGTACCGGATACTGAAAAGCAAAGGTTCGTCAATAAATAAATGAACAAGTATAATATTTTTGTCTCATGTGTTTAATTGGGTACTCTTTATCTATTTTTAGGACCTGTGTGAAAATCTGATGATGTTTTAGGTCATAGTTATGCAGAAATATAGACAATGCTAAAGGGTTCACAAACTTTCAAGCACCACTGTACAATATATAGGGCTTAGATCACAAAGCTTTTATAGGGCTTAGATCACAATCAGGATTTAATAATCCTTTTATTAGGACATTGTGTTGTATTTACTAAATATAAAGTCAGGTTTATTTATTTATTTATTTATTTTATCTATGGATGCCATTATATCATTAGCAGGGTTTGGCAAGCTATATAGGCATTCATTCTTCTAATTTGCTTTATTTATATTTACCCTTTGATGAATTTCTCAACAGTATGTAGATTAAGTGACAGAACCCACAGCATATCTTAAGATATTCTTCCAAAATATCCATAATTTCCATCTATGATTGGATTGATATCAGATTGTAATTATTTTAACATTCTCAAACATGACTAATCATGAAATGTAGCAACATCTACCTGTAGAATTGCAAAAATGTTCATCAGGACAGGACAAGCTTACCCTTGAATTTGTCAGAAGTCATTAGGTAGCTTAATGGGAATGGTCTCAGCAAAATTTCTGGCTCAACTCCATCTAAAGACAATACACTAAAAGACCTGCCACTAGACAGAAAGTATCTGATGTTATATGACAGAACAGTGCCAACAGAGTTTATCCACAGTCGTTGATTTTCATTTCAGACTAACCTACAAATGCAAACTGCATTCCGACCTGAATAAGTGTAATATCTGTGGTTCTCACTACAACAGAAATAGTTCTATACATTGTAGATTTACTGTCTGAACTTTGTTTGCCACGTTTATGGAAACTGATTAGATTTGATTCAGATTATTTGCTATAAAATAATATATTGGTGACTGGAGACAGTTTATTAACTAGCCCAAACCTTGTTCCAAAACTAAAACATCTTTGCAAAAAAGCTGCATCCGTGGCATAACTGTTCATGGGTCAAATTACAAACAAAAAAGTAGCCAAATGATAGCAGTATAACTAATTATGAAATATATAATAATTAATAAAATAATGTAGAGGCCACTACTGGCTTAGTGGTTAACATGCTTGCCTTGCACCTCCGGGGTTGGTGGTGCAAATCTCGCCTCTGCCCTGCATGCGTGGAGCCTGCAAGCTCTCCCTGTGCTTCGTGAGCCTTCTCTGTGTACTCCAGATTTCTCCCCCAGTCCAAAGACATGTGCTGTAAGGTGATTGGCATTTCCAGATTGTCTGCGGTATTTGATTGTGACCTTCATTAAATTGGCACCCCATCCTGAGTGTCCCCTGCCTTGTGCCCCAAGTTCCCTGGCATAGGTTCTAGGCTCTCCCGTGACCTTGTGTAGAATAAGTGGCATGGAAAATGAATTGATGGATGTAATAAAATGTTTAGTTTAAAAAATAAAGTATAATTCTAAAAGTACTCAATTTAAATGTACTCAGTTTTTGTTGCCTAACCCTACCTGTCATATCCATTTAACTGTTTTTAAAATAAACTCGAAAAATGCTTTTTTGCCTTTTTTATTTATTTATTTTTTTATTTTTATTTTTTAAAGTTACATTAAGTGAAATTCAACTGCATTGCTGATTAAAAGTGTTCAATCCAATCTGGCAACCCTGATTTTTCCAAAATCATCATCTCTGCATGTGTGCCCGTGCAAGAGCGACATTTCAATCCATTTATACATGTTAAATATAGTAGGAATTAAAATATGATAATGATGATATTGTCTTAAGACAAAAATCCTAAGGGGCCAACGATTTTTCAAGGGGAAATTATTTTATCATGTTTGTGATGCATCACCTCACATCCTTTCTCATAATGAGACAAGCAAATGAGATTTTTTTTCATGGAGGAAGAAAAAACATTTTGAGCTAGACTGAAATAAAATCACCATGTAGCAACAACGTGAAAATAACAGGGCCTAAGAAAAAAGGTTTTCGTTCCAGCATGACAGTATGTTACAAGTGTATAACTAAACTGTAACTATGTATAGACTAAATTTCTTGTACATTATTTGTTGCTTTCAAATTGGTTTCATCTGTGCTCGAAATGTTAGATAAGCACAGGAAACTGTTCAGCAGTAAAACAGAAGCTCATTTGGTTTAAAAAAAAAATAAATAGAAAAATAACAAAAATAACAGCTATGCAGAACATGTCACAAATATATATATATATATATATATATATATATATATATATATATATATATATATATATATATATATATATTTGTGACATGTTCTGCATAGCTGTTATTTTTGATCCATACATTTTGGGAGGTTTTTGAAAGAGTACCCGATGCAGGGAGTAGGGAATAGGCATGTTTCCATTTGAATGGAACACATCCCCTTCTTGGAGAGAACAGGTAAAACATCACACTAATGATTTGCAGCATGAGTTTTCAAATTAAGAACAAAAGTTACAGCAATATTGATGTAGGGAAAGTTGTATTCAGAATTGAGTTACGCACGCACTTTTGGGCAGCCCATTCAGTTTTTTAATAGCTTCTTTAATTATAAGCACTTGCCTTTACACATGAAAAATTTAGGTATAGAAAATACAGACTGAAGAAACTTGAGTTGAGGTCAAACAAAAAAAAGGTCAACATTTCATCTAACTGAATCGACATTCTCCACTCGGTGTGTGTAGTGAACTCTGAATACGACCACATGTGTGGATCCTTCTTGCTCTCTTGCCAAATCCAGTTTGTGTTCACATCAGCTCAACCCGGCCCTTTAAACACTATCGGTTCTAACAGAGAAGATTAAGAAGACACATGGTGAGCGCCAATGCTGCCCACACAGCATGTGGAAAAAAAAATGTGCCACGTTAACTGGGGATTAGCATTAGCATCAACTTTCTGAGCAGGTGCTTCTCCAGCTGCTACCAGTCGCCTGTGTTGCTGGACATCTGTCCAGCACTTAGAGCTTTGAAGTGCTTGCTGTCAGATGTCCTGCTTTGTTCTTACATCTGACAGAATGCTGCTACAAACGAGGTGCATATTAGCATTACAGAGCATCAACAGTGTGTTAGGGCAAATATGCATGTCAGTCCCATTCTGCTAACTAGCTGTCAATCAGTTGCCAATATAACAACAAATCAGTGTTGCAAAGTCATCACACATGTGCTATTTTGTGTGTATATTATTGCGGGGTCACTGTAATCCTCACATTTCCCTACCTTGTCCTATTTGTTGTGTCTTCCACAGTCTCTCTCACTTGATTCGGACTGTCGTCTTCAATTTGCTTTGACATAAAGCGGTAATGACTGAGCTACCGAGCTCAGATGGATGGCCCGCTCGGTCACAACCACTCAATCTAAGTCTCATTCATCCACACTCATCCATTTGTAGCAGCAGGGCCCAAACCATCACATCACACACTGCAATTAATTTACCTACTTGCTCACTCATTCCCATTTCTTTTTTTTCCCACGACCACAAAAATACTCACCATGGAGTGGGTCCTGGAGGTGGAAATCATTCTTAATGGGCTTGACACACTTTATAAAATGTGACAGAGTCACTGTTAGTACATTCACTGGGACTAGGTTTGGTGTAAATTGTGATATTAAGAAAAAGGGCCTTGTGACAGGAGACTTCTGATGTATTAAATTTTACCTCTCTAAATTAGATAAGAGCTCTGAATTTAATTTGAATTCCAATTCAGAACTATAATTACACAGTGGCCGCCGCATTCAGATAATTAGTGGGCCTGGCTGTCACAGCTCCGCCATCATCCAGGTTGTGTAACGTGGCAGCCCAACGGTATTAATTCCTTCAGCTGGAGAAATCTGTTAGCATTACTGTTGACTGTAATATCTTTACCCTGTCGTTGTTGGGCTGCAACAGCATCCCTAGCTGAATCAGAAAATAATGAGACGGTTCTTCAGAGACGGGGATTGAAGCAGAAAATGCTGATACATATTCATGCAAGCCTCAGTGCCCTATGGCAGCCAAAAGTTCACGTTTTGCATTTCAAATCCATAAAATGAAAAATATGAATGCAAACAAATGTACCTCTCTTCCCTGAGGCTGTGCGAGTCTGCATATGTGTGCATATTGATTAGTTCAGCCAGCTATATGTTATACATGGTCAAATATTAAGCAAAGAATCAGTAAACACAGAACAGCGTCCTAATCAATAAGGCCACTCAGGGTTCACCAAGAAAAGATGAGAAATGGAAAGGTGAAGAAGTGAAAGATGTTAGGACTCATTCTTTCTCACCAGAAATCTTGAACGTCACAATGGTTCTTTCTTTCTTTCTTTCTTTCTTTCTTTCTTTATTTATTTATTTATTAACATTCTCTTATTAGTCAATTTATTTCACATTACATCACACTGATTTCAGGCTTAATTTTCACTAGCAGCTATTTAGTAATAGAATGTAGAGTGTATTTCATAAGTATTCATCCCTGTTCATCTTTTACCACGTTGAAACCCCTAAAATTAGTCTTGGTGTAACCAACTGGCAGCAGAAAAATTAAATGACTACATTTTCATGGACAGCAGTAATCTAATTATTGACCTTACTCTGAGTAAGATAATAATGTGATTAAGGTGTTTACATGAGTCGCTTTTAGAATACTCCTGTCATGTTCCCACTTTACATGTAATAGAACATAATTAGATTAACAGCACACGTCATTTCGTCACCGCGCCACGCCGTCCGACGTCCCGCCAGAATTTCACGTATCAACATACAGTTCGTCTTCGTTATGGTACCGTATACAGTTGTGGGTGTGTTTATTTAATTTTTTACGTTCGCTTTAAGTGCAGTTAATTATTTGTCATGCTGTACATTCAAATAGACAACTGCTTGAAGAAGTCGGCTGCGTCCCAAACCGCGTACTTACCGTCTATATTCTATATAGTAGCCGAGATACATGTATTTTTCCCCACTACATGGCCACAGTAGGCAAGTATCCGGTTTTCGACGCAGCCGTACTGTCTTGTTTGCCGTAAAATGTTGAGCACTGCCATGTGTGATCGTGTCCTTTCGCAAAATGCGGTGAAAACTCTCACACGACGGTAATAATGTGATTAAGGTGTTTACATGTCTGTAATACACGTTGATAATACGACTAAAACAGGAGTACTCCACATGTCTTAATTCGATTAGTGCTTACTTCGAGTATGACCTTAATCAGATTAAGGTAATTAAAAATTGCTGTTTACATGGTAGTTTCTTAATCAAAGTATCGTCTTAATCGGGTTAAGAGTGGATTATTGTTGTCCAATTAGTTGAATGCAGTCAACCTGTGCGCAATTAAACTGTCATGTGATCTGAGTGTAAATACAGCTGTGTTTGTCAGATTACATACTTAAATTAAGAGCATTATGAAAACTAAGGTGCTAAGGTACAATCAAAGTTCTGGAATGATCAGTATCAGTCAGGTTTTGGGTATGAAAAATCCTTTGAACAACCTTGCTATTGCATTAAATCAATTATTTAAAAAGGAAATAATAAAAGAATATGACACAACAATGACTTATGAGTCACACACTACCTGTGAAAAATGAACATCATTGAAAAATATGGCAAAAAATAAAATAAAAAGACCTGCTATACATGTGAAATCTAAAAAAAAAAAAAAGTATAGTGTGATTATTCAAATTTATTTGACTCGTCCATAAGGGTTGTCTTTAAATCTCATCATAAACTCAGTGTTACTGTTTTCCAGCCAAAGCACAAATATGCAAAAGTTATATAAGTACTTCCCTGCAAACACCTAAAAATCCTACCCCAAAATTGCACAATTGCCCACATTTCCATCCATTTGCACATGCATTTTGAGCTAGAGTTAAAAAGGTGGCCATCAGCATCAAAGTATCACTAGCTCATTTAAGGCATTAGCGATGATTGTTGTACTGTTGTTGGAGAGGGTGCATATGGCTGTAATTGCTTGTCGTCCACTCGATACACTTTTAGCACTATTACACTTATTCACATGAGCGCAAAAGTGGAAGGGAATCAGGTGCTACCAGCATCACATCATCCACTAACACCCGAATGACTCTCTGTGTTCAAACACACACTCCAAACGTCAGGAGAGGTGCTTTCAGGACATTTGGGAGGTGGAGGACGTGTCAGAGAAAATTAAATTCAATTTCTGGCCACTGCCATCATCTGTAATTACCACACGGGCTAAGTGAGGTCAGGATTAGAGAGTGGGTCGTGTTCCTGAAGACCTCAATGTTCAGGGCTCCTTAAAGGACAAGAATATCAATCTGACGTTGGCCATGTTTGGAGGTAAATAAGAAATTGAGGTCAAGAGAATGTGCTCTCCGCACTTACCATATTAACCCAAGAGCTTCCAAGCTGTCTCTTTCTCTTCTCACTTGGAGTCGGCTACTTTTCATTGCTGACATTTCAAACACTCAACCACTAACTGTTTCCAACAAAACTCTCAAAATATCTCAAAGCATGGAATATCATGAAACATCAAAACAGTATGTGAAACTTCATATGGAATTAGATTGCAACCTTCAGATTCTGGATAGCTAAATCTTGCGAGTACAGACCATGCCCTCAACTAAATATCATGGATAGTGATTGTGGAACTGTAAAAAGATGGGAGATCTGGGCTGGTTCTGCTTCAGGCTAGACAAATAGACCATTTGCATGATTTGCATGGTTGTAAAGACTGCCACTGAGTGAACTATTCCACCCATGTATATTTTGTGGTTTTAAAAAAAGTTTGGAGTTCAAGAGAAAAATTGCTAATGCTTAAGCAGATTCGCAATACACTGCCACTAATGAAAATTGAGCCCTTAAAGTTTGTTCTCCATTTATCTCAATTTTTAATAGTGACATTTCCTAGTGTGTTCATTGCTGAATTGCCTCTTCATTGCCATCTATGGAAAAAAAAAAAAAAAAGAAAAATCCTCACTTGCTCCAAGCACACCAGGCTAAGATTTACAAGTCAGACTGCTGGTTTATTGCTGTTCAAGTGTCAGGTTTTTATAGTATCAGATGGCTATGAGTGCAGAGTGAGCTTTGGCATCTCTGTATAAGAGAAAGGGTTCTAGGTAGAGAGGGAGGGAAAGACAGCTTTGATCACGACTCCTCCTGTCTTCACCTGCCAAGCTATTTCTCATTCTGAACTTTGAGTACAAGAGTGAGCATGGATTTGTGCCCTAACATACACACAAGCGCACATGAAAGCACCCGTGAGTATGCTGAAGCCAAGACAGAACAACAGGCACACACTGTCTTCCTGTTAGTTTGATGTATGTGGCACGCAGCACTGACAGCCTGCTTCATTTCATCCTGGTTCTTTCCATCTCTCTCTGCCATGAGCTTCTATTCTCTATTCTTTGTTGTTTAACGTGTGGGCGAACCCGGTGCCAGCAGTCGAGAGCCGAACCAGTGAGAATGAGCGTTCTTCACACGTCGGTTGGCACTGGCTCGTGTGAGCGTGTTTCTTATGTTCCACAAACACACCGGGATACATTCTAATACACCAATATATTTTCCTCACTTTTTGGTCTTCTATTATTGTGCAGCAGCTGAGCTGTGAGATCCAACCATCAGCCTTTTCACTTAGACAATTATTCTGTTTCAAATTGCTCATTGCTCATTTAGACACAAAGCCTGTATAAAACCAGAAATAGCTTGCTGAGCAACTTTCACATATGATGATATTAAAGAAATTGACATGATAGTGCTGTTGAAAACTCAATTCTGATTAGTTAGGAGTTGATTCATTTTCTATAACTGCAGTTCTGACAAGAGTTCCAGCTTCAAGGTTTATATTAACGTGCTATTGTTTCCTACAAATAAACTGATTTTTTTTATGTTTACAGTGAGGAGACTTGTGTTTTGCATTTGTGGAAGTAGTCTCCAGTGTCATCGCTTTGTAGCAGTCAGAGCTAAAGCTGTAACTTTATGTTTTCTGGCACAGGAAAGTCTTCAGAATTTATTGATTTGCGATTTCTGGTTTTTATTATTATTTTATTTATTTATTAACCTTATTGGAAATTAATCAATTTTGAGGTGTAACTGTAACCTGTGTCGCATCACACCACCATATCAGTTCACTATAACAGCATGTCTGTTGTGTTTTATTCCTTGCATATCGTTTGGTTACCATTTTTCTCACCATTTCTCTCCACATGGCTTTGCATCTTGGACACAGCTACAAGCTGTGACCCGAACATCTGTCCTCTGCCTCATCATCACGATTCTGGTCACTAATGAACCAAGATGCCAGCTGCTGAGGGAAAAGTGGGAGTGTGTCTGAGGGTTGTCTCAGACACACAGAGTCATCAAAGTGTATATATAAAGTATAGTTGATGCTGTCAAAAAGTGGATGCATTATGCCTTAACATGGCTGTGCACACTGTACTGTACATGGAATGATTAATCTGGCATCAGAAATTGACACTCAAACGTGTATATAGTGCAAATTAATTGATACGTTCTCAAGTGTTAAGGACCATGTCAGCTCAACAATGAAGGATTTGTGTATGTGACTTTGTGGAAAGTGACCTTGAAGAAATCTTGTGGAAAGCGTAACATTTGCTAAATTCACTATAACAATGTAACATTGGCAAATTGCTGTTCTATAAAAATCAAGTTCATGGTGGTAACAGTAACTCCACATCATCTCAAGGTTCATCATACCAGCCTGTCCTTGATAATTTTCCTATAACAGCACCTCCAATAGTGTTTTATTCTTTTTACATAATTCATACACTATATGGTCAAAAGTTTGTCTACATCTGACCATCACACCCATATGTGCTTGCTGAACATCCAATTCCAGATTTAGTCCCCTTTTCTGTTATAATATCATCCACTATTCTGGGATTTGTATTCATTCAACCATAAGCACATTTGTGAGGTCAGGCACTGATGTTGGGTGAGGAGGTCTGGGGTGCAGTTGGTGTTCCAGTTCATCCCAAAGGTGTTCAGTGGGGTTGAGATCAGGGCTCTGTGCAGAACACTCGAGTTCTTCCACTCCAACCTTGACAAACCATGTCTTATGGAGCTTGGGCAGGGACATTACGCTGGAACATCTTTGGGCTCCTTAGTGAAAGGCATTCTATACACTTGTGTGCTTCCAACATTTTGGGGAAGAACCACGTATGGGTGTGATGGTCAGGTGTCCAAAACCTTTGGCTATATAGTGTATTATAATAAAGGAAGTGGTCAAAGCTAGAACACATTTAGGGATTCAAAAACCAAACTATCATCAGTCAAAAAGTCTTAGCCTATTGAAAATTCTATATTAACATCAACTGGCTTCATATATGGGAATGTTTATAGAAAATTAACCACATTGTAATCCAATGTTTCATTCATTTATTAATTTATTAAATTTATTAACTTCCACATCGCATGTGTGTATCCTCACACTGGAAGTCTCCCCTGTTGTGTTTCCTCTTGTTTCTTTCTTAAACAATTCATATGTCCTTAATGACAGTGAACTGTGATCTATTTCCAGCTCATAGGTTGAAGGATGTTCATCTGAGTATCCATATGAACCTTGGTTTCGTTTATGCATTCTCTCAAATATGCTTATATAGCCTAAACAGGTCTTTTAGAATTCACTATTATAATATAAAGATATTTATGTGTCGAGTGTCATGTCTGGGCATCAGAGATCACCCATTAGGAGACTAATTTATAGTTCTTCTTTCATCATAATTGAAGGGTTACCTTTTTTTTTGGCACACCGATGGGCTAAACCAATTTCTCATCTGAAATCATCCATGACATTTTTTAGATGAATGACTTCATTTGCTTAATTCAATCTCCCTTAATTTGCTGAAGTGAAATTGAATTGACCCGTGGCCCAAACAGGCTCAAGAGATTAGTTAAGCAGAATTATAGTGATCTACTTAGTGTTTGTGGGACTTTTTTGAGGAAGAATTCTTACTTGGTTAACTAGTACACTGTAAACCTGGATTTAGTTTAAATTAAACTTCTGAGTGATCATTAATTATTCTTTCATGTTTTGTAAAAAAAATAATAAATAAAAAAAAAAAACAGTTTTCAGCTGAAACATTCAATACAATGATCATGTTAAGCAGAGCTAACTTAGTATGTTACAAGTCTGTAAGGGAGGGGAGGGACCCATTCAAACAGGTCTGAGCACTGTGAGTGCTGAGTCCTGTGTGAAAAGTCCGCACGTCCTGGTTGCTGCTCGCTAAAGCTGTGGGTTTTTTAAATCAATGTTATACCAAGTGGAATGTTGAGTATGTAAAGGAACTATCTGTAGACATCTTTCTGGGAAAACTGATTACCCAAAACACCGGACCGGTTAGCTAAATGCTAAAGTTAGCTTAGTGTTAACGTGCTGACGTTAGTTTTTTTCACAGTTCACATTTTAGCTATAACGTTAGTATTCAAATCGCCGTTTCTGTCAGTTCACAGTTTATAACGTTAGCATGTTTGTGTGTTCATGCGCTTGTGGATAACACTAGCTTATGTTTCTTTAATATAGTAACTTACCAATTCAAAATTTTGTTAACTTTGTTAAAGTTGAACATGAGTGATTTGATGCATTTATAGCAGTAACTTAAACTTTTGAAAGGACGAGGCCATTAGTCATTAGCAGGGGTTGGTTAAAATTTTGTGCTGGAGTTAATATAATTGCAACTGAGTTGTTGAGCTAAAAGTTTTCTTATGCTCTGTTTTACAGGTTCTTGTGTAAGTATTGTGAGTTTATATGTGACAAAAGGGGTTACCTATTAAAACATTACAGGTTAAAACATGGGAGCTGCAGTAGAAGTGTACATTTTCCTTGCTTACACCAAGAATGTTTGTGCACATTTAACTCTAATAATGCCCTTAAGGTTCATCAAAGATTCACTAGAAAGCTCAGGATGCACAACTGTGTGAAACTGCCCAAGTCACTGTGTCAGTTCACTGTGTGAACTGACTTTCACTGTCAGTTATGTGATTTTTCTGCACTCTGTACAGAAATAGTTTTTTTTTTCACTCACATGCACAGTACACATTTAAAAGTTAATCACACTATGTAACTTGTGTTGTCATTTTACTTCCCAAAAGACTACAGAGCCAACTGATATTGGTGACAACCCCACAGACTTCTAGAAAGCACAAATGCACTGAGAAGCAAGTCCCCGGTTTGATTCCCAGCTGGCCGGACCATTTGCTGCATGTCATGACCAAAAAATATAATCTCCCCTATCTCCCAGCACCCCAATACACTGGGGCTGGATAGGTGTCCCTTAGTGGAGTTCAAACCATTAAAATTTACACAAGGAAACTTAATAGCAACAGCTCTTTCCAACCTCTTTGGGTGATCTGTTTGTTTAATCTACTCCAGCAGTCATAACCAATTCACACCTTCCCTCATGTGTCTGGCTCTCCCATAACTAGACTATATTGCTTAAAGTTATTGATGGTTATTTAATGAGAAATGCAATTGATTGTGCTCTTATGTTGTTAGGACTCTGATGATGATGATGATGATGATGATGATGATGATGATGACTCATTCTGCAACCTTGACATTGGGATCCTTCTCATTGATCATGAAGGTGCTATGCTCTCATTTTCCCTCCGTCTCAGTCCAGCCTCATTGATGATCATCACTGAGGAAAACGTTGTGATGGGCAACATTCAAGACTTGCCATGTGCATTCTGTTTGGACTTGAATATGCACTGCATCTCAACTATCCCAAGTCTATGAAGAACACATTGCAGTTCATCCAACAGGTACTTCTCATGTTAGGCCACAGTGAACTAAAACCCAGGTTACAAACATTGAAAAACCAGCTTGCAATTTAAAGAAATGCAATGTCAAGTCATGACTATGAGAAAGCATGGCTGCTTTTGTTTTTTTCCATGGCACGCCATGCAGCCACAGTCAGGGGATGAATATAGGTCAGACCAAACGTTTTCAAGTTTGATAAAATACAACACAAAACCTCACGTGGATTTATTCTCCTTTGTCACCAGTGACTCAAAGGAAAAGTTGAACAGATGTTTGTTATTTTGTAAGAACTGAGATGAATGTCCAGCCACTTGTGTTCTACAGTACAAGATGTGTATTCTTATAATCAACTGAGCACTAATATGCAGTCCTGAGCATATAATTCTACTTCTTGTACTGTAGAATGCAAGTGGCTGGATATTCCAGTTCATCTGTTCTTCTCCAGTCAAGATGAAATTTTAGAGGCTTGTATCCAGTTTTAATGCATGTCTTTGTGTCCAGTCATTCACATGGATAAAGCAGATATTGTTGAATGCTGGGAATATTCCTTCTCCAAAGAAGTTGGAATTGTTACCAAGCAGTTTTACTTGTTTTTACTTGTGTTTTGGTTGACAAGTTGTTATTGCTGCAATAACACATTTTAAGTGTTATCTTGCAATGTTTTGTCAACAGTAAAATACATGGGAACATTGAAATGTATTGCTTAATTTCTTCCCTTCCAATGTTGTTGAAACAGAATGTATTCAATACTATAATCTCAAAATCATTATAGTATAATTCATTAAATGAAAGAAAAGACATTACTTATATTAACAAATTATTTTAAGTAGCGATCAATGTTATATGTCATGTTATGTAATTTTGTATGTTTAACTTAAAATAGTTATTTTATTTATTTATTTATTTATTTGTCAATTAATGATTTTAAGTAAAGACTACTATTGTAAACTTGATTTGTCTACTGCATCCAATTAAGGTTCTATGGTAATACAACTTGAACTTTATAGTTTCACCTTGTGTAAAAGCTTACATGATATAAGGGTTTTCGTGCAATTTAGTAAAGTGAACTAATTCTGGTTGAGTGTAGGCCCTGCTATATCAGGAATAGGTTTTTAGTTTGTTTGTCTGTTTGGGTTTTTTTTTTTTTTTTTTTGGTCTGTCAGATGTCGGTTGTTTGTAGACGTACAGCTCTGTTCCTGGGAGCCATTTGCGTGTTTGTTCTGTTCCAGTCTTTCGACATTAAAGCAAACTGGTGAATTAAGGTTTGACTTTGTAGCTGGAAGAGAAAACACACACGGGCATGTTAGCTCTCAGGACAACCGGCTTCCTGTCTAATAATAGTCTCGCCTCATCTACATTGGTTTACCTACTTAAAAAGTCAATGGGACAACAGTGATTGGGTAAGTATTGATTCAGGGTTTGTGTTGGGGGAAAGAATTAGTGCTGGAAAGCTCAACCCTGTTTGCTCTGGAGGGTGAAATCCAATTTCTTAAAGCCAATTTCAGCATGGTTAATAGAGACCACGACTTTGCATTACTGTTGCATTACGACAGGCAGGCCAGCTCTTGAATTTCATTTGTCTTGCAACTATGAGCACAGCATAAACCACTCAATTTCAATGGATGTTTTGATAATGCAATATATGGATAGACTTGCTTTTGGGACTAATTTATTACATGTAATTAAAAAATACATTATCTTCCCAAACCAATTTTCTGAAAAACAGTTTTCATGGCTAATTTTAAGCTGATTAATTATTTTTTCTTCTGGCCTTTATCTGCTTTATCCATCCATCCATCTTTTACCACTTACACCTTTTCAGGGTCACAGGGAACCTGGAGCCTTTCCCAGGAAGCATCGGGCAGAAGGCGGGGTACACCTTGGACAGGGTGCCAATCCATCACAGGGCACAATCACACACACACATACACTATGGACACTTTAGACATGCCAATCAGCCTACCATGCATGTTTTTGGACTGGGGGAGGAAACCGGAGTACCCAGAGGAATCCCCCACAGCATGGGGAGAACATGCAAACTCCACACACACGGTCCCAACAGGACTCGAACCCCAGACCCTGGAGGTGTGAGGCGAACGTGCTAACCACTAAGTCATTTTTAGTGCTTGTTTATCCATTGACATCTGTTGCTGATTGATTTAAAGTTCTAGAATCTGTCCACTTTAATAAGAACACCTGTAGCCTACACCTGTTCATTCATGCAATTATCCATTCAGGAAATCATGTGGCAGCAGTGAAATGCATAACGTCATGCAGATACAGGTCAAAAGCTTCAGTTAATACTCAAATCAAACATAAAATGCCGGGGGGAAAATGTGAATGGTTCTTGATGTCAGATGGGTTGGTCTGAGCATTTGAGAATCTGCTGATCTCCTGCAAGGCTCAGAGTGTTCATCGGTTAGTTAATCGCTGGTTGTTGCTAAGCTCTCTGTCCTTACCTTTTGACCACAAAGCTGATATTCTAACAGTGTTGAGTGTAATCGCTATAAAAACACTAAAATGAAACATACATCATCCCTGTTGGGAAAAGTTTATATTTATGTGGTTAATTATTCACTGTACAAAAATATCCGCTGTATTTTTAAATTCGTTTTATGCTTCAGAGCTCTCACCACTGATCTTATATATAGATCAGTGATTATGACCCATAGTGAGTTCAGAATGTTAGGGAATACAAAGATGGCGGCGCAGTAGCTTCACTGTTGGTGGCGTCATGAGCTATCCAGTTATTATATATAGATCAGTGGCGTGTACCCACCCAGGTTGTTGCCATGGAGATATAAACAAACCAAAACCATCATTTAATGCTGTGGTGTGAGTTAGCGAGTGTGAGCTAATTGCAGGAAGGATAAAATGGATGGTAAAAAGATGCCAGGAGGAGCTGAAAAAGCAAGGTTAAAAAAAAAGGCATTGTAGGATGATGTGGCCAAATGTGCCAAACTGACAGAGGGGCTGGTCTTGGGTATTAGATTCCAGCCCTGTCTCCTGGGATTTTCAAGTACAACAGAACCCTAGAGTTGACACAGAATGGTGCAATGCCATGTTCATGAGAGAGGTCAGAGGAGAATGGCGAGACTGATTGGAGCTGACAGGAAGGTTGCAGTAACTCAAATAACTACTCTTCATAACTGTGGTTAGCAGAAAAGCATCTCTGAATACACAATACTTTGAACCTTTGGCTTAACATGGATATAAGAGCAGAAGACCACATCAGGGTTCAATTGTTTCAGCCAAGAACAGAAATCTGAGGCTACAGTAGGCACAGTGGAAGACTGGTTATATCTGATTATATCTCTTCTCTTACCTGTTTTTTTCCTTTTGAACCAAAATGTCAGAAAAAAAAGATTATGAGCATGATGAGAATATTCACTGTAATGGGAAAAATATTTAAAACAGTGAGCCTGGTGGCAATATGAATGTAGCTTGCATTTAGTGTTGGCACGATGAGTCATTATGTGAATGTGTCAAGCTGAGGTGGAAGATTATATAAAAAATGATCCCATCCTCCTCCGCCAAGGGTCTTTTATATTCCCAAAAATTGTTTTATTAGTTTTACAGTGATTATTTTCCCTGTCTTGTAAAACCTACCATTTTCTGTCCTGACATGTGCACACCTTTACTCACTACTGAAATAAATGTGTAAAACACGCACTGTTATTTTTATTTTGCACTCTGTGATCGTTCAAATCATTTCCTATGAATATAAAATGGATCCCAATGCTGCAAAAGATTTACCCTGCAATCCATCATGGCTTTCATTTGCTTGTGGTATACACACATACACACTTATCATTTTTCTTACTTTACTCTCTGTATAAATTCTGGTATTAACCCACAGCTGACACCATCAGTCCTGCAGTTTCTCCCACTTTTCATCTCAGCCTTCTGGTGAAATCGCATAAACACAATACCATACAGGAATAATGATTCCTAAGGGCTATTACAAGCACTCACCTTAGATCTATCAAATAACCCCACCCCACATACTGTATCACTCTATTCACAGGAATGGTGTGGCTTAAAGAAAGATGCTACAGATGAGCTGGACAATTTAGATTCATTTATGCAAATGAGGCTTCATGTAATTAAATATACACATACTGTGTTTGCATAATCTATAAAACAAAAAATGTATTCTAAATTCTATAGTATTTAAATATAAATATTACATATTCACTTTCAAGATTTTTTGGTAGACTAACTGATCATCTGATACCACTGATTTAAATGCTTCAACATTTCTAGTTGACATCTACTGTAGCTAGATCTTGTTTTTTTCTCTTTTTTTTCAAATGTGCACCAAGCAACAGTAAGAAAACAAATGGTGTCTGGTGTGACTGCTATAATAATAATAATAATAATAATAATAATAATAATAATAATAATAATAATAATAATAATAATAATAATAAAAGGAAGACGAAGGACCGGGTACTCCGGTTTCCTCCCCCAGTCCAAAGACATGCATGGTAGGCTGATTGGCATGTCTAAAGTGTCCGTAGTGTATGAATGGGTGTGTGAGTCTGTGTGTGATTGTGCCCTGCGATGGACTGGCACCCTGTCCAGGGTGTACCCCGCTTCATGCCCGATGCTCCCTAGGATAGGCTCCAGGTTCCCCGTGACCCTGAAAAGGAGTAAGCGGTTGAAGATGGATGGATGGATGGATGGAAGAAGAAGGAAAAAAATCACGTCCTCCATTTTTTAAATGACCAAAGAGACGGTGAATTTTACTGAGGTTTACCTATATAAATATGGTATAAAGTAAAAGTAGCTTCTAACAAATGCATCTAAGCAGTGCATCAGTTTTACCGTCTCACTTCCTTTCCCCTACTTTATTTGCTCTGGGTCTGAAAAAACACAGTTTTCAGGTGCCTCCCATAACAATGTCATGTCAATGGGGTCAAATATCATAACTGTGACAGTTAATCCAGATGGTGGCACCTCTGTTCAAGAAACTTTTGCACCCAAGCACACATTGTTTCATTACTAATACATAACAATTGCATGATCAGAAAAAATAACCTCTGGGCCATAAAATAGTGAAAAATTACAGGTAGTACATTCTAAGAGCAAAGTCCTCTGAGCAGATTCTGTTCCTCAACAGCTCACATTAAAGTCCACAGTTATATTGAGTTGATCTCTTGGGTCTCCATGAGTAACAGTCACATGAGCTCTTGCGATATCTTAAAATGGCGACAGGGATTCCCCAAAGCTCTGTGTGCTAATTATCTTATAGTGATAATGAGCAACAATTTACCTATTTAAAATGACATGTAATAATTTTAATTCATCCCCATGCTGAATTAAATCCTGCAGTGTTGAATTAGTTCTTGCAGTGTTTAATTAATGCTTACAGTACTGTATGAACTCCAGCACTGAATTACTGTTTCAGTACTGAACAAATTTGTACAGAGTTGAATTAACACCTACTGTGGCAAATAACTCTTACAGTGTTGATTACTACTAGTGTTAACTACAGAATATGGACCGAAGAGAACTGTATGTCTTGAACTAACTCCCATCATAGTCATTGTGCTGATTTGCATCCAATTGTTTGTTCTTATGTTACAAATAACAAAATATAGTCAGTTTTATTTAATAGGCTACTTGGGTGAAGTACACCAATCAGTCATAACATTAACAGCTCTGACCCGCCGAGGCATGGACTCCAACTCTGTCCCAACAGCTTGCTATCATGGCCAGCATTAACTTTTTCAGCAATTTGTGCTACAATAGCTCTTCTGTGGGATCGGGCCAGATGGGCTAGCCTTTGTTGCCCACACGCATCAGTTAGCCTTGGGTTCCCATGACCATGTCAGCGGTTCACTGGTTGTCCTTCCTATACCACTTTTGATAGGTACTAACCACTGCATAGCAGGAACATCCCACAAGACCTACCGTTTTGGAGATTCTCTGACCCAGTTGTCTACTCATCACAATTTGGCTCTTGTCAAAGTCGCTCAGATGCTCATGCCTGCCGATTTTTTCCTGTTTCCAACACATCAACCTTGAGAACTGACTGTTCACTTGCTGTCTAATATATCCCACCCCTTTACAGGTGTCATTGTAATGAAATAATCAATATTATTCACTTCACCTGTCAGTGGTTTCAGTGTTGCGGCCGATCAGTGTAACTTCACAAAACAGGACTGAAAGAAATGGAATATTTTTTATTTTTTTTAAGACTGAAATAGTGTTATAGAGATATTTTCAGCTCTCCACACCCCACTTTTTTGCTTTTGGTTTGTTTAATTACCTGCAGCATCAACCTAAAATGAACCAAAGTGTGAACAAACCAAAATGATCAATTTTGCTCTGATTCAACCTTCACAAATGGATTAGGTGTGAATGTGTGCTTAGGGTTTTGCTTTAGGTCAAGACAATATCATTTTTTGGTCATTCATCTTTTCTAAGAGTGGATTTTCATCTCTATAACCCAAACTGTCACCTAAACCTATAATCAAACATAATCCCCAACCTGAACCACCTCTGATCACCAAGAGGCCACAATGTTCAAAATTACAGATTAAAAATACTAAAGACTCATTAAATTGTTGGTGCAGCTGTAGAAGTGAAAATCAGAAAATCTGGGATTTTAAAATTCCATTCAGGAATGACACTGTGGCTTCTGTAGTGCTGACCTCACTAACACACTTGTATCTGGTCTGACATTTGTAGTGCATTGATTGTGGCATTAAAGAACATTTTAGTGCACAGTCAGCTTAGTATGAGGCTTCTACAGATCTCTTGGCTTACAGAGCCTTAACCTTAACCTTTAACATCCTGCTTCAGTTAATCAGATCCACCTGAGCATGCGAAAAATACTGTAGCAGAACTTATCAGCATATGAAACTGGTCTTAGTTCAACGACTCCAGGTTTGTAAACATTATGGCTTCTGCAGCAGATTGTCTGTCAATGATGGAAACAGAACGTTTAAAGTTTAAAGAACAGAGAACTATGTGTTTTTTCCCAGCTTCAAGTTCAAAACCTATATATCTCATCTGTTCAGAGTCTGTGGCACTCATCAAAAGTGGTAAAGTTAATCAGGACTATGAAAAACAAAACAAAAAAACATTTCAATTGATGTGTCTTATTTGTAGACTGGAGCTAATCACTACTGGTTAAGCATTAAAAGATAACTGCTGTCACCTTTCAGTCATATTAGTTGCTTAAATGGACCTTTCTAAACAAGGGATTTTATGTAGCTTGACCTTCACAAATGTTAGAATACTCATGGTATCACCTATATCATATGCATGGCTATGTAAGCTCCTATTTTGATCAAGAACACACTTGGCCATGGTCAGCTTCCTTCAAAACTGTGTACTTAGTGATAGCAGCTTTCTACGTAGCAGAATAAAGTTGTGCTGCCCATGCTGTAGTACTGTACAAATGGAGGATCTGCCTACGAATTTGAGGAAAAAAAGCTAATTTAATTAATTCTTCTGGTCAAACTCTGTACCTGAAATCTAGGAACTCTATGGTGATCCTCTAGCTGACATTGCTGACCAATCACATTTCATCAAAACATGACGAAATGTCAGGGTTGACTGACTGGACTATTTCCACCTAAATCATGCTTTATAACTCAATTGATTTCACTATGAGCCTTCCTAAACTGTAACTTTTCAAAATTATATATACTAGCCAAAGGCCATTTTATTCCAGTGCAGAATGACAAATACCAACATAATTAAAATCTGTCAAGTTTGCCAAAAATGGGTCATGTCTAGGTCACTATCTAGATATTAGCCTGGCTGCTTTGTAAAATGACTGCCATTGTTGTACCACAGGTACTCAATGAACCAAAGCAAATGGGTATTGTAGATAAATGTGTTGACATTTCCTGGTCATATCTTTGCTTACAGGAACAGAGAGCTCATTGAAGGCCTCAAACTGAGCTGACTTTCTCCAATCGACACCAACAAGAAGCCAGGATGGGGCAACATATGACTATTCGTTTTTATTGGATAATGTTTGGACTGGCAAACTGGCCTCACTTAATTTCTTTCACTTCATTTGATTTGAATTGGTCCACACCACTGCACAGATATCCTCAGGTTTGAGAAAAAAAAAAGACAAGAACACACAAAGCACCTTTGCTGCTGAGAGTTTGATTGAAATTTAAATGTTAAGAGGCAACATGTTGCCAAAATGCCACACACCTTTCAACCCATGATACCCAAGCCAGCAGCAACCCATCCTTTATTTATTTATTTATTTATTTATTTATTTATTTATTTTAGAATTTTTCACGAATTATGGACAAAGCAAAAGAACCAGAGAGAGGACCTGGAGCAAATTAAAACCTAACCCAACAATTTGACATGTTGACCTTTAGATAATAGAGCAGTATATCACTGATGTATAATAGTGGGCAAAAACACTACCGTGATATGAGGAAGAGAAGGATGGAGACATAAACAGACAACAAATGCAAATTACAATGAAGCTTAAGATACACTGGATTTATACCTTACGACGCCTACATTTTTCTCACTCACAAAATATGATGGGGAACTACTACAAACTGTAGCATACTAGTTAAATACTTAATAAGTAATTTCACTTTTTGTGTGTTTACTAAGACCTTCAAAAATCGTACTGTGAAGGATGACAAATAACCTGAGAAAGGGTAATATATGATAATCAGTATGCACACATACTTATTCAAAATCTCTTGTCAGTGACATTCTCTTTCTCTTACATGCACAAATATATAAGAATTACTGATGACCTTGGAAAGTGCTACAGAACACGCACCTGGGATCTTCTTATCTCATTTTATGTGTTTTATAGTTGATGTAAGTGGTATTGTAGGTGTCTCTGATAACCTTGTTGATATAGCTAAATGACATTGTTATAACTACCTGGTAGTGACGGAAAGAATAAGGTAGGAAGAGATTGGAGCTTGGACTTTTAGGAGGAGCTCAAAATAGAGCTGCTGCTCCTCTGTGTCAAAAGGAGCCAGTTGAGGTGGTTTGGGCATTTGTCTAGGATGCCTCCAGGCCACCTCCCGGGGGCTGTTCTGAGAATGCCCAATGGAGAGAAGACCCTGGGGCAGACCAAGGACTAGATGGAGAGATTATATCTCTCGTCTGGCTTGGGAGCGCCTGAGTATCCCCATGAAGGAGCTGGAGGAGGTGGGAGGTCTGGGCATCTTTGCTTAGACTGATGCCCCAGCTACCTGGACCCAGATATATCTAAAAGAAAATAGATGTAATTCTGTTGGTTATTGTTGTAAAATTTTCCTTGGACACTAAAGTGAATGAATTAATGAAAGTTGAGGCCTGCGGATGGTTTGGGGTTGTAGGCAACAATCCCATTACATAATCTAAGTAGAAAATTAAATCACTCAAAAGGGTTCTATGGTAAGCTTTTTGTCAAGGATCACTGGTGCAGTAGTCATCAAACATTAATTTGAAAAGGTTTCATCAAACATTGATTGGAAAATGTCTCATCAGAACATCGACTGGGAAACTTCTCAGTAGACTGTCTTAAAATATTTTTGAAAATAGAGTAAACATTGAGCTCTTAGAATGCATACCTGAAGTGGCAACTTAGATTTTATTCATTTTAGCACACACGGTTGGTATGCAATTCCTGACTGAGGTTTTGAATACATGAGAAGACATCATGTGATGCACTATAGGTACAAAGATTTAGCAATTTAGCATGAAAAGGTATTTTATCCAAATCTCTGCACCATCACACTTCTCTCCAACAGCCCATTCCTTCAGTGTCAATCTAGTGGAAAAGCATATGACAGTATGAACGACTTCTCAGCATGATCACACACAGGCTAATCCGCCATGTCTCAGCCTGCATGATGCTAATCCATGCTTCTCTTCCTGGGACTCTCTGTTTGACATGCCAGTTTTACGCTTCCATTTAGTAGCAGCCGGGCACCAAATCCCTCCAAAATGTAAAGCTCAATGAGAATGCTGATGCCATCATTATCATGATCTGGGACCATGACTTTTAATCTGTAATGAATATATCATCTTTCCCTCTAAGGCAGTAGAGCAGTACTTTTTTCTAATTATATCTTACCAAATTATATAACACCCTTTTAGTGAATATTTATGCACTCAGTTACTCTAAAAAATGTTCCTCTAATCCAACAGTGTATCGAAGGGCCATTAATGCAAATGTGTGCTTGTGTTTGATTTTGTATATGAATGGCAATTCACTATTAGAACAAAAAATTCCTTGTACATTTCTACTTTGATCCCTGTCTGATAATAACATACATCCTTTAAGGGTCTCCACAGAAAGTTAGTCAAAGGAACTTCAGAATCTGTTAGATTTAGACATTTTTATGTAGGAACATATAATTGAAAATCATATGCACTCTATTTTTACAGTGTTTGTTAACTATCTAGCTTATCTGAGCTAAACTTTCAGGAAGCCATTATCATTGTCAATTTTCATAATCTTTACTCATAATGCTAGCTTTCTAGCATGTGGTAATTTGCCAAGATTTCTGAGAGGAATTTTCTCAAAACAGTTCACAATATGATCGCTAACTAGCTAAGTGCCTTAAATATGCTAGCTTGATGGGATTTATGAGAGGATATTTAAGTTGCAATAAAAAGAGTCTGCAATTTGGTTCTGGTAAAACGAGGTATTTGGCTAGCTTGACAAGATTTCAGAGAGCTTTCTGAAGTTGCATTTCACTACTAAATGTAGATATCTGGATAACATGCTAGCTTGACAGGATTTCTGAGAGGATTTTAAAGTTGCATTTATAATAGTTTACGATCTTCACTGGTAAAGCTATCTGTTTGGCTAAAATATGCTACACAGGATTTTTGAGGATTTTAAAATCACAATAATTTATTTTTACAATTCTTACTGGTAATGCTAGCTAGCTGACTATTATGAGCTGACAGGATAGTTGAGAAAACCATATCTGTTTGACCGTTTCTGGGCATCCAACATATAACATATTTAACAGTTTTGAGTGTGTTCTTGAAATCATGATGGAATTTTTCTTTGGAATGGTGAATGCATGTAACTCAGGCATGAAAAACTTGCTGTAATTATTGATAATGTAAAGATATACATAGTATAGCTACAATATTACATAATATAGCTTTGGGAATCCCCAGAGATCACAAGATCTATAAACTGCCATTTTCCCATGAGATTTACAGTCACTATTTAGAGAGGCAGACCATATGCATTAAACAGTCCTGTACTATGTTGGTCAACATTTTGGGACACCCTGTAGATAATTGAGTTTTGTGTATCAGGCTACCAAAATGTAAATTTAGAAAAAAATTGTTTACAAAATTGATAGTAGTAAAGAAAGTCTTGATGATTAAAGCATATGTGACCATATATGACCTTCTGTTTGGGTTGTTCAGAGGGATAATATTATTATTATAATTATTGTTGTTGTTGGTGGTGGAATAACAATAGTTATTGTAATAAAAACAAACAAACAAATGTCTTATAATATACATACAGTATATGGGGTATATTAAAACAGTTACAGTAAATAAATACAATTTAGAACTGAATTGCTATAAAATGCCCTGTGGAGCACCTATTGCTCAGTTGAGAACAGAATGTGAAGGTTAAAATAAATTACACTTCACATTATACACTTTTCTTTTTGTCTTGCGAATCTGATTTAAAAAAAAAATAATAAAATAGCAATTATGTCTTAAAAGGTGTTCTCAGGGCATTATCGTTTTGTAAGCATTTAAAAGTATTTGTGAAATTTTTACTTTGTAAAACACTTCTCTGTGCGGACACATATCTCATCCACACACCTTCTCAGAGGTTAATGAGGCAATTAAGTGACAGTTATGTTCAGCCAATTATTTCTCATAATCTTTGCAGATTATCCTAAAATTACATGGAATAATTGAGATAATTCATAATACATTGATAAAGGAGGCCGGTTATCCCTCGCTTTCCACATTGACCTGCCGGCACATGCTCGTTCCCTGTGGTCTGACCTGTTAACGTCCTCGTATCTGATTCTGTGGACCTCACCAACAAAGCTGGGGAAGGCCATTAATTATGGTTTTGTATTCAGAGGCCCACTGCAGCCGAAAACGGATTACCATAGGAGAGCGGTCAATCTCTGAGCATGCTGTTTGTGAGGAAAGGAGATGAATGCTTAGCTCCTGGCTGCCCTCTTCATTTTGCACTCACTTAACGTGTGGCATTATGAATGGGTGAGGTGTTGGCATGATTAATAGTGAGGCATAGTCAGGGATATTGATTCACATATTAAACCGTAGTTTAGCCAAAAATATAATGTACATAATTTTCCTCTTGTAGTAGATCAGTATAATGTATTAATATTGTTCCCACTGTTGCCTCAGATTCTTGTTCTTGGCTGACAGAAGTGGAACCTGATGTGGTACTTTGCTGTTGTAGCCCATCTACCTCAAGTAGATATTGAGACACCACAAGCATATTCTGAGATGCTTTTTTGCTCACCATAGTTGTAAAGAGTAGTTATCTGAGTTACTGTTTCCCTCATCAACAAGGCATGTAATTGTTTTTTCATTTCACACCATTCTGTCAGTGTAGAGACTGTTGCATGTGAAAATTACAGAAGCTCAACAGTCATGCTCAAAGTCACTGAGATCACATTTTTCTCCCAATTCTGATGTTTGATGTGTATCTGCTTCATATATATACCACATGATTGGCTATTCTGATAACTGCATAAATGAGCGCATGTACAGGCGTTCCTATTAAAGTGGAGTGTATATGGTTATATATATTGTCTTCTGACAATAATTCTAAAGAATTTTTATGGATAAATGTAGGATGCAAAGTGGGAAAAAAGACAGTCACAGGTGGCATCTTGAAGCTGGAACTGCTTTGTTCCTCAGCACATAGTCCGGTATGTCTTTTTTGTCCCTCTCATGTAAAGGTCTGACCCAGTGTTCTCTGGATGATAATATATCTCTGATTTGTTTAGCATTTTTATAGCTACAATTGTTATAATTTATTTTTATAGTTATAATTGCTAGTTTACAAATGACACATTATTATTCCCTACTTGGGGGGCAAGGTGGCTTAGTGATTAGAATGTTTTCCTCGTGCCTCCGGGGTTGGAGTTTTGAATCACACTCCTGCCCTGGGTACGCAGAGTTTGCACGTTCTTCCCGTGCTTTGTGGGTTTCCTCCGGGTACTCCGGTTTCCTCCTACAGTCCAAAGTCATGACCCGTAGGCTGATTGGCATTTCCAAATTGTCCGTAATGTGTGCGATTGTGCCCTGTGATGGGTTGGCACCCCATCCAGGGTGTCCCCTTAGCTCCCTTACAACCCTGTATGGAAAATGGAGGTATGTATTTTTCCCTACTTGTTAGCTACAGAAGTGTAAAACTAGAAAAACTAAATTTGGACACCAAGGGTGTTGGTTGTTATGGTTACACCATTATCCGTTATACCTATTACTTGTTGACTTATTTACCTGATCAAGTTTCTTACCAGAAACTTACTTTTTCTAACTTTGGCTGTGTTCTTTGTGTGGTGTGTTCCTTCTATTTTTTATTTTTTTATTTTTTTATTTTATTAAATTTACAGAAGAACATGGTACTGCTGACAATGACTAAACAATGATCTATTTTTTTGAATAACTGCATCACCTTTTGCTTTGCTTCACAGCCACTCTATCTTTCAGCTTATAACAACAACATGATAAATACTGACAGTGTAAGAGATTTTATGGAAACTTTGTTCTCAAAAATATAGTTCTAAAAAAAAAAAAACAACTTAATAAAGGCATTCAATCATTTTGTGTCTTTTTGCATTTTGTTATAATGTATATATAAGGATGTGTAAAGACACTCTTCTACAAAGATTTTGCAATATGTTTTTCCTTTAATTTTCAGCACTTGTGTGTGTGATATTAAATAAATGATTAATACTGTGATATTTTGAGACTAGGTGATCCTATGCTTAGTTGGTTGATCAATTACATTTTGAGAAAGTGGGAAAGGATGTTCATTTAATTTCAGTCCATACTATTGCTTCAAAATGAAACTTCCACAAATATTTGTTGAATTGAATGGAAGGTTGAGCATGAAGGAAGGCGTACGTGACATAAGCATCCTAAAAGGCCATTTCCACTAATGGCCATCCTAAGCGCCATTATATATCTGCCATGCCTGCAGAGCTTTAAAATGTCACCATCTATTTGCATACAAATGACACACTGAGCTGATGCAGACATTTCATTATTTATTCGCTCGTTCAGTTCATTTCAGTCAGTCAGGATCAACTCCTCTGGCTGATGTTGAACAATGGCCAATGGCATTACTGCACTCTTTCTGCTCTCATTCCCTCTATCTATCTCTCTCTCTCACACACACACACACACGCACACGGTGAGACGCACAAATGAAAGTAGTACATCCTTCCCTCTCTCATTGCTTATTGCACACGAATAATTGCAATTGAGAATTGTTTTTCCTCTCGGTTCCTTTTGGAGAACGACTGCACTGATGCTGCCAAGGGAGGCTGCATCATTTAGAGTTGCTATGGTGACGCCGTTACCGGGGTTCCTGCATCCAGTCCTTGTAGTTTTGGTCTCCGCAGGACCAAATGGCACCGACTGTCAATGCGCGCTTTCATGTTTTATAAATTAATACATGTATGTTTATTTGTAATGAGGCTCAGATGATGCCCGTGGCTCAGAGATAAAAGGTACTGATGTTTGAGCTGATGCATAATTCTGATCAATTCAGGTCTTTCTCTCTCTCTCTCATTTTCTATTTTTTTTTTTAAATCTTTCTCAGTGCCTTTCAGTTAGTTATTCCAGACTTGGTTAAAAGTTTAGTTTCTCACACTCCAGAGAGCACCTGTCTGGGACCATGCTTTTATCCGTGGACGTACAAACCAACAACAATAAATATAAAATACTCGGATATGAATACATTTTTTTGTACATCTTTTGTAGGATACATTTCTTTTCACACTACTGTGGCATTATATTAGGCACATACACTAGTTTAAAACTTAAAGGAAACCTCCACCCTGAAACAGTGAATATGTTTATATTGACATGTTTATGATGTGCTTTATGATTCTGGTGCTAAATTGTTATTGTTGCGGTGTTTTCATTAATCAGATGAGGAGTTGCTTGTGTGCCACTCTGACTTAACTGGATGTCATTTCTAGCTCGGTTGCAATAGAAAAAAAAAATACTATCTCAAACACAAGTAGTCATGCAGTGATGCTTGAAAGTTTGTGAAACCTTTAGAATTTTCTATATATTTGAATAAATATGACCTAAAACATCATCAGATTTTCAAAGAAGTCATAAAAGTAGACAAAGAGAACCCAATTAAACAAATGAGACAAAAATATTATACTTGAACAGTTATATATTTAGGAAAATAATCCAATACTACATATCTGTGAGTGGCAAAAGTATGTGAACCTCTAGGATTAGCAGTTAATTTGAATGTGAAATTAGAGTCAGGTGTTTTCAATCACTGGGATGATGATCAGGTGTGAGTGAGTGCTCTTTTTATTTAAAGAACAGGGAGTTATCTAAGTCGGATCTTCACAACACATGTTTGTGGAAATGCATAATGGCATGAACAAAAGAGATTACTGCGGACCTCAGAAAAAGAGTTGTTGATGCTTATCAGGCCGGAAAAGGTTACAAAACCATCTCAAAGAGTTTGGACTCCACCAATCCACAGTCAGATAAAGGAAATTCAAAACCATTGTTACCCTCCCCTGGAGTTTACATGGACAAGCCAGAAAGCTACTGGAAAAATGTATAGACCGTTTAGGTTTAAATAAGAAGGGTTATGTTTGGAGAAATAAAAACACTGCATTCCACCTTATCCCATCTGTGATACATGGTGGTGGTAATTTCATGGTTTGAGCCTTTTTTTGCTGCATCTGTGCCAGGATGGCTTGCCATCAGTAATGGACCAATGAATTCTGAATTATACCAGTGATTTCTAAAGGAAAATGCCACAACATCTGTCTGTAAACTGAATTTCAAGAGAAGGTGGGTCATGCAGCAAGACAACGACTCTAAGCACACAAGTTATTCTACCAGAGAATGGTAAAAGAAAAATAAAGTTAATGGATTATAGTTCATTTTGGAATGGCCAAGTCAAAGTCCTTGTCATGGTCCAGCCAGAAGCCGGTGCATTTTCCTGTGTTCCCAGTGTTTTCTCTCCCATGTGTTTCTGTTAGTGTGTGGGTGTGTGTCTCTGGGCGTAGCGCTCCACCTGTCAGGCTGTCTGATTGAATCATTGACTCAACTGCTTCTCATCAGCTCATAAATCAGCAGTGTATATAAAACCCGGTTCCATTATTAGATCGTTCCGGCAGCAGTATGGAACACTTTTGGTCTTTCTCGCGTTTGATGGCCCTGTTATAGCTCGTGGTTTTTGTTTTCGAGTTTTCCTATGCTTTTCCCCCATGTTCCAGGTTAACTGCTCACACTGCTTGCCTGCTCGCTTCCTGCTACACCCAGCCCCACCTTCGCCATGGATCTCCTGCTCTGCGCTCAGCTCAAATGCCGCTGACCCAAGTTCGAGCCTCAGCCTCGAAAACACTCTAACCCAGTCACGTATCTGTTCTGCATTTGGGTCCTCTCGTTTCTGGGTTCAACTCTGACAGTCTTGACCTTGGTCCAACAGAAATGTTGTGGAAGAACTTGAAGCAAGCAGTTCATGTGAGGAAACCCTCCAACATCCCAGAGTTGAAACTGTTCTGTACTGAGTAGTGGGCTAAAATTCCTCCAAGCTGATGTGCAGGACTGATCAACAGTTACCAGAAATGCTTAATTGCAGTTATTGCTGCACAAGGGGGTCACAGCACATACTGAAAGCACAGGTTTACATACTTTTGCCATTCACAGATATGTAATGTTATATAATTTGCCTCAATAAATAAATGAGCTAGTATAATATTTTTGTCTCATTTGTTTAATTGGCTTCTCTTTATCTACTTTTCAGACTTGTGTGAAAATCTGATGTTTTAGGTCATATTTCTGCAGAAATATAAAACATTCTAAAGGGTTCACAAACGTTCAAGTGCCACTGTAAGAAAGCTCAGGTTTTGCTGTTAGCTCCTAATAACTAACAATCAAGCGCTTAGTTTCTCAATCACCAGTTTCCAGAGATGTTAAACTAATACTAATGAGAAATTCAGTTTAGAAGTAGTGGAGACCTTGGTGTTGGGGCAAACACTGGAGTCAAAGTTTCAGAATATAACGCCGCTATGTGACAGTTGCACACAGTTATAGCAGAAACTCATTTCCTCTAGTTACTGAACTACAAGATGAGCATGCTGGTATTGGCATGAAAGCTGATCAGTTTGAGTAGTGTGTACAGATGAGTAGGTGAGAGAGCTGGACAGACAAAAGGACTAAAGTCCTACTGCATAAGCGTCTTTAGGCAGAAATTCTATATTTACCTCCTTATAATTATATATAACTCTATATTTACCTCCTTAAATACAGTAAACTGTAAAAGTTATAGAGTTAACAAGCTAGTATGATAAAAAAGGATGATCAGGGTAAATTGTTAGTATTTTGTCTTCTGGGAGACATGTAACTATGTTATTCAGCATCTGAAGGGCAGTACTAAATGGAAAAAAAAATTAAACAAAATTTACACTGATCATCCTATTCAAAAGTCGTCGTCCCCCTGAATATGATGGAAAAGCAAAGAATGTGCAGGACCTGGAGGAATTTTCTGAAGAACAGTGGGCAGTTTAACTGCTCAGGACAAACAAGGGACTCATAAACAACTATCACAAAACATAAACACAGTCGTGGATCATCCAGGTAACGACACACAGTATTAAGAATCAAGGGTATGTAAACTTTTGAATGGGGTAATTTTTATAAATTCAGCTTCTATCTTGTCTTGTGGACTATTTGTAAACATCTGCTATGTGAAATATCTTATTCAGGACAGTACTCAATAAAAAAACAACATGGGATTTTTATGATCCCTCTTATTTTGTTAACAGTATTAAAATGTAGCAGATTCTGCAAGGGGTATGCAAACTTTTGGGCACAAATGTAGTGATCTAATACTATTTATACAGCAAATACTATTTATACAGTATAAAAAAAGTGCTCATTTGTTTACTACTGATACTGTGAGCAGCCATGTGGTTTTTATGTCACATGCTGAATTCCACATTGAGGAGACCATTCTGTGTTTTGGAGTTGGAATTCCTAGTTGAGGGGGTGTTTCCTAGTCAGAGGTCGGAGTTATGAGCTTTAATTGAATGCAGTATAAATCCCACTGGTGCCACTATATCAACAGTTCTGCATTGTGGGTAATGTGGGAAACTATTAACCAAACTGAAAATAGACCAACATGTTGATGAACAAAGTTTTTACTACAAAAATCTAATTCAGTGTAAACTCAAAAAATGTAACACTTTAAGGATAACCACAACAAAATTACGAACTGATGACATATAAAGCAATGCAGTGATAAAAGAAACTGTAACCATATATGTTTATTTTGTACAGAGTGAGAAAATGCATGTCAGACAATGACTGTTTTTTTTTTTTTTTTTTTGGCTTATTATTCTTTAGCTAGTGGGCACTGTGATGCTTTATTTAGTATTGGTATCGAAGTCAAACTTCTTGTAGAGACAACCTTACTGTAAATTAGAGAAAGGCAACAATCATGTGTTCGTCTGATGATCTGCTGCCATCTAGTGGTAAGTACTATTATTATTATTATTATTATTATTATTATTATTATTATTATTATTATTATTATTATTATCCATCCATCCATCTTCTACCGCTTACTCCTTTTCAGGGTCACGGGGAACCTGGAGCCAATCCCAGGGAGCATCAGGCACAAGGCGGTGTACACCCTGGATAGGGTGCCAGTCCATCACAGGGCACAATCACATACGCACTCACACACCCATTCATACACTACGGACAATTTAGACATGCCAATCAGCCTACCATGCATGTCTTTGGACTGGAGGAGGAAACCGGAGTACCCGGAGGAAACCCCTGCAGCACAGGGAGAACATGCAAACTCCGCACACACATGGCCCCGGGGGGACTCGAACCCCAGACCCTGGAGGTGTGAGGTGAACATGCTAACCACTATTATTAACCACTATTGTTATTATTATTATTATTAATAATAATAATAATAATAATAATAATAATAATAATAATAATAATAATAATGTTCTGATGCATGGTGAATATGATGAATATTATGTAGCCTACTTGTTTGCAGTTTCAGAGCACTTTATAAATGAGATTGATAGTCTAAATACAGAATAAAAGTTATGTAAATACACTTAAGTGTGAAAGTTTGCATTCCCAATGGTTTCTGAATTGGGGGATAAAATGGAAATAGTTTATGAAAAATCAGTTATTTTTCTGTGACCCTGTTGGTCCCAAAGGTAAACTGTTCAAGGAATGTGAAACAGGGCATAGACGTTATAGGAGAATATTTATAGGCTATCACACTAAGATTCAAGTGGATACAAACTTTTGAACTAGTGTCATTTTCATATCACCTGTGGAACGCGACTGTTTTCTTTTTCACCCCCTGAGGATTTGTACACTTCTGCACTGTAGGGATTCTGTCAGTGCAAGCAGCATGCACTTGTTGCAACTGCGTAGTCGTTATAAAGCGCGCGTTTCTCGGTTCTGCATGCGCCTTTCTGTTTACGCTACAAGTTAGAACACAACCCGGTAGCTCGCTCTCGCTCTCTCTCTCTCTCTCTCTCTGTGTGTGTTTCACTTCCGACTGTTTGAATCTCCCCAAAACACTCCCTCTTCAAACACTCCCTGTTTGTGGGGCCCGCGCGCAGCTCGCGCTCTCTCTCCACATGCGCATTAGTTTCTCACATTTATTGACGTTACCGGACATTTTTTACCAGTTTTGATTTTTAATTTTTTTTCCACGTGAAGCTTTTTTTTCCACCTGAACCTTTCCCTCGTTGGTTTGTTCAGGAGAGTTTAACAGGCACTCGTTGGATTACTGAGTGATAGTCTATCTCTCTACCTGTTGCGACTTGTCAGGACCTACGTGTGTTTGCGTGTGCGTGTGTTTGCGCGCGCATTCCCAGGTGCAGTTCAGGCGCGGCCTCAGCGCAATAGCAAAGTGTCGCGAGCGTGGTCGTGCCATGGCCGTGAACGAGAGGGCTGCGCGAGCTCTGAGGGACATCATGAAGCGGCAAGGCAACGGAACCTGCGCGGACTGCGGCGCTCCCGGTGAGTCAGTTTCCGTGTGGAATGTTTGTGTTCTAACGTGTGTGTGTGTGAGAGAGAGAGAGAGAGAGAGAGAGAAAGAGAGGGGTGACCGTAAACCGGACACGCACAGGTAACGTCATGTGGTCAGCTTGTCAAACTGTACTCTATTGAAAAACTGGTTGCCAAGGTAACCCAACTGGCAAAACTTGCTAGCCTATATGCTATTCCACTACATAGTATGCAAAAATAGTACACATTGCACTATTTCGTAGTATGCAGTTTTGCAGCTATTGATTAATTAAAGGACAAAACAGTTGTTGTTTTCTCCCATCCGTGCTGTTTATTTATTTATTTATTTATTTATTTATTTCACAACAGTGTTGTGAAATGTATTTTTAAAACAGCATATGCTTTAAAAAAAATAGTTGTAGTGACATAATATTCACTATTGTTAAATGAGGTAAGAAGCCGAAATCATCCCAAAGTGGATTATTTTGCAATAACAGCATGAAACAACAACAACAAAAAAAATATTTATAATATTGTGGAACTTACATGACAAGCTAGCCTCTCATACACGATAACCTGCCTCTCCTTTTTTCTCTGTCTTAAACAAACAAACAAACAAACAAACAAACTAATGTAGATTGATACCAAGAAACCGGAAAGCAGCAAAAAGTCTTCCATCCTGAAGACTTTACTGTAGTGGAAAACCTACTGACTGTTACAAAGCGCTGACCCTGAACACTCCTTACATAAATGTTGAATAAATGTCTCCTAACAAAAACATTTCTGTTTCATATCAACATGTTGTGTTTTTTGTTTTTTTTTTTTAATCTGGGGACTTGAACCCCTGCCATTTTTTAAAATTATTTAAAAGTGTCCCTCTGAACATTAATTAATAAACAATTATATTATGTAAAAAAAACTTTTGAATTCAAATGAACATGAGAGCATGCACAAAACAGTAGCAAATTATTCACAAGAAAGTTGGGGAATGTACCTAATTATTTGTCCGACTCGAGTCAGATAGTCTCATTGTTATGATGCAATCGAGATGCGTCTTGCTTCAACAGGCAGACAGGTATGCTGAATCCACTAGCTCTTCTGCTAACCTTTTCGTAATATTAGCAGCCTTTTATATGCTTATTGCCGGTAGTTTTCAAATTGATTGAGAGGGAGTGTGTTGGTAAGTACTAGCTACTCAAGTTCGTTACATTTCCAAACATGCAAGTAACCATGTTATATTACATGTATGTTATATGGTCAGTAAAAGCATAATGCCAAACAGACAGAGAAGGCCGAAATATAAAATAAAACTGAAGAAGGAGGCATCAAAAGGGACATCTTAAAACTTTGAGACTAAAAAGCCACAACAACAAGCAGTGCTGCAGTTTTTATAGAAATCAAAGTGATGCCGCCAAATGTAAATTTTAAATGTGAAATTAATAGTTTCACTGAACTTACAGTAAGTGACATATAGTGGGTGTGTCACTACATTTGTGGATAGTAATACATTACATAATGTTTAAATTTTCTTTTAAAGATTCATTGGATTCATCTCCCAAATAAAAGTTGCCGTTTTGTTGTAGTTATTTCTATAAATGTAAAAAATACAATACCAATAGGTTGTATTAGTAGTGTCATTCTCATATTCATTATTGTCACCACACACAATCTGTTTATAATGTCTATCAGGGTGATATGAATGTGTAGCTAAATTAAAGTTAGTAAAGTAGTAATGTAGTTAAAGTAGTAAAATTAGCTCTTTGGTGATATAGTCCTATTTTTTAACATTGGAGCCCGAGCCCCTGAGGTACTCTTTGCATGTCCCTGTTTCATTATTATTCTTAATGAAAAACACATCATCAAAACAGTACAATGACAAACTCGCTTATATTAAACCAAATCTTCCGTCATCGTCTTGTCAGTCAGCTTTCCTCACTCTCGTCACACGCTAAATGAAATCTGACTCCTGCTGATCTGTGCTACAACTCCGACTCAATCGACTCATGCTGAATTGAGCAGCCGCGTTCAGTTTTTAATTGTAGGATCCGTTCTCTAACTGAACTACATGATTTTTATTACTATGAAAAAGCAAAACGACAGTTGGGGCGGTGCCGTGTGGGCAAGTGATGTAATCAGTGTGCGGCCAAACACAGTGTACCGACTATCGCAGCAAGCTTACTGACGATCATTCATTACTTTATATTCAAATATATAACCTGTTTAAATGATTTCAGTGTGTGTATCAGTACGTTTTGTACATTTTCAGCAAATTTAAACAATACCCTGATACTACTGATAACCATGATGGTTTTGGTCACGATAATCGTGATATGAAATTTTCATACCATTACATCTCTATCCACCATACAGGTACCGGTGAATTAGTTGTTACTATCGTTAGTAGTCTTATACTATTGTAAGAGCTGCTGTTTTAGAAAATTAATCAACAACTTGTCACCAATCAGATGTTGTATAACGAAGGAATAAATCACTTCAGCATGTCCTGAAGTTTTATATTCTTCTTATACCATCTTAGTTTGTCACCAATTACAATTTGTAATTTATTAATGAATATAAACTGTAATATACAACAAATTTGCTGATATATTATCCACTATTCTCTTTAAGATGAAAATCTTATGATCTTGTAAGTCACCCAAATCTATTTTAGGTCTTCATATTTGTTGGTATGTTGTGACTCATAATGTGTTTCAATGCGTCATTTCATCTCTCTTCCTGTGGTTGCATCTCTTCACACCCGCTTTGTCTCTCTCTCTCAGGCCTAGAAATGTAGGAAATTGAAGCTTGCATTTAAAAAAATGCAGTAAATATGTGTATAATAATAACAACAATAATAATAATAATAATAATAATAATAATAATAATAATAATAATAATAATATATTTAAAAAATTACACTCTAAAAAACGCTGGGTTAAAAACAACCCAAGTTGGGTTACTTGTAGCCCAACGGCTGGGTAAATATAAGGCACAACACATTTTGGGCTAAACTAATCCATCAAGTTGGGTTGTTAATTTTAACCCAACAAATGGGTTGTTTTTCAAGCCAAAGGATGATTTCATTTTTAAAAAAGTGCTGGGTTAATTTTATTTCATAAGTGGGTTGCTATTTTCAGGGTTATTTTTACCGTTTGAAAATATCAAATGTACTGCATTATAAACAAATATGTCAACATGGTATCTCCTTTATTTATACACAATAAGGTGTTCAGAATGTATTGTTAGAGCTGACAAAGTGGTGTTTATATATATACTTTGAAGTAAATGACTCAAATAAGTCATATAGTTTAGAGGAAAATGTTAGATTTTGAAAAAAAAAAAAGAGTAACCAACCTACGGTCCAGTGGGCATTATAAACAAGTAAGCCAAAGCTAACAGAGATAGCGGTGCATTTAATGTCATGTAAAACTATACTGTTATCGCACATTTGACTTTTTCTAGTGTACAGTAATTGTTTTATGGATAAATATATTAATATATATATTAACAGTCTGTCTGTGTGGAAACCGCTACCTCCACCTGAGGCAAATTCAGTCTGAGTTGATTTGACCCAAGGAGCTGGGCTAAGGCGTCGAGGTGGGGGAGGGGTGCATTGATGCAACTGTCAGTGAAAATGACCCAGCCACTAACCCAGTGGATGGCTTACACAAAACTACCCAAAAACTACCCAATACTGAGAAAATAACCCAATTAAATGACCCAAAAGGCTCAACCCAGTGTTTGGGTAGAAAAAATAACCCAGCATTTTTTATATTCATGAAATATAGCCAGTCCATGTCCTATGGGAGTGCACAACATAATATATTAGAAGCATACATTTATATAATATGTGAAAACTGAACAAATGAAGAAGTAATTTTCCATTGAGCTCTCTCTAGCGCCCAGGCACAGGCGGCTCCCCGCTACAAGAATAGACATGTCCACGGAGAAAATACCTCAAAGTCCGATAAAGCCACACAGCGGCATTCATTAGTTCTTTAAAACCTATATGTTGAGACTTGCTGCTTGGCAGAAACACAGTGGAAAATTAGTTTTCTGTTTGATGCTTATTAATGCTCCATACACCACAGCATTGTTGAATTCTCAATTCTGATTGGTCAAACATCACTGCGAAAGACTGTGCAAAACAATTTCTTACAATTCAAGTAGCTTGTTATGATATGTTGAAGATTTCTATAACATTTATGGAAGGAGTCTCCCGTTTCAGTTCCTTATAATGGTTTTCCACCGCAGACTTCTATGACCTTCCGTGTTTCCGGAATAGTTGATAACATGACAAGATGCTTTTTTTAACTTAGAGAGAGAAAAGGAAAAGGCTTGTGAGGGAACTACTGTTTATAGCTGCTATAATGTAAGTGATAACAGGAACTAACTTGTCTCGCGGACGTTTTATGTTGTACAATAAAGATTGGTACAACTCTGTAGTATTAAAACACGTCCAGATGTCCTGTTATCAGAAAATAATCATCTTTGGGGTATCACACCACCTCATCACGCGTTATTTTCCCAGAAAAACACCTCCCAAACTGGTTTATTTACTTCTGTGACTTCCTCATTCTTCCTCATTCTCAGTTATAAGCTTGCGTTGGGAATGAATGGCATTCACACCAAACGATGTCACATCAAGGCTTCACCAGACAACAGTACATTGTGACATATATTGCAGTCATTCCTTTCGGTCATTCATTCATCTTCAGTAAGCACTTTATACTGGTCAGGGTCACGGTTGGATCCAGAGCTTATTCCAGGAACACTTTACAGAAGGTGAATCGGACTATCCCAATATGAATAAGTAATACCATTTTATGAATAATATAATAATGACAATATATGCATAGACTTTTTTTTAGTTGACTTCTGATTTTGATTCTACACAAGCCATTCGAATAGGAAGCTGTTTTGAGATTTGTTTCACTTTCAGAGCTCTAAGCTCCCTTTTCAGCTTGCTCTAGTACAAACTGTTAAAAAATAATGTTTCCTGATGATGTAATTTTGCCCTGTGGGCACGTAAAAGTCACACAGACTGGAATAATTTATGAAAGTAAGAATTTTACCTTTTTTTTGTTTTCTTAAGAAAAAAGTGTGTGTGTAAAGCTATTTAGTGACTTATTTACATACCGGTGAGTGTGTAAGATAAAACCTACAGGTGTGGGGACACCCAGATAAGCACAGAGTGAGTGTGTAGCTGTAAGGAGTGGACATTCACCCTGGCTAAAGACTGAACATTATTGTGTGTCATCCAAAACTCTTTCCAAGAAGGTTGTGAAACTACAAAGCGTACTTTTATACACTATTGGCACATTCCCCAAATTTATTTCTCTCTCTCTCTCTCTCTCTCTCTCTCTCTCTCTCTCTCTCTCTCTCTCTCCCTTCCTTTCCCTTTCTCAAGCTCTAAATGGTACTTTCCAAGTTTCAAGTTTGCAACAAGACTCATTCCTTTTTAAAAAAAAAAAATATTACTTAATAGACATGACATCAGAAGACGCCATCGGTTTCTCTTCCTTTTTTGTGTTGCGTTTGGGGTTTGATTTTATGAAACCCATCTGGCACTTCATGAAGTTTCATGTGAATGTTGAACAGGTTTAAAAAAGGGGCTGTGGTGATACAAATATAACGTTTTATGTAGGGATAGGAATCTCTAGATTTATAATATAATCTTTTATCTCTATAGCTTGCATTATGGATTTTTGTCTAGAATCAGTAAATTTTATAAACATTGATTTTTGATTAAGGGTGGCATGTGGCTTAGTGGTTAGCACATTTGCCTTGCATCTCCAGAGTTGGGGGTTCGATTCCTGCCTCCATCCTGCATTCATGGAGTTTGCATGTTCTCTCCATGCTTCGGGGATTTAACCAGGTACTTCATTTTGCTCCCCCAGTCCAATGACGTGTTGTAGGCTGATTGGTATGGATGGTTGGATATAATTAATGCTTAAATATTAACAGCATAGTTATCAGTATTTTCACTTGGATGGACCCATGTTTCTAGATCTGCTAATAGATACTTTTATCCTGGAGGTAAATCCTTTTAGGCTTTGCCATTTTTTCATAATGAGTATAGATACTCACACAAGCTTGGCCACCTGTGTCTCTCTTTCTTTCACTATCTTTGTTGACATTAGTGTATGCAGTACTTATAAAACAATAAAAATAGGCAAATAACGAACAACATTATTTTAACTCAATGTCTCATTTTCCTCTTCGATCCGTTTCACTTATTTGTTCAGACCCAGAATGGGGATCCTGTTCCCTGGGAGTGTTTATTTGCCTCACTTGTTCCGGCATCCACCGGAACATTCCCAACATCGGAAAGGTCAAATCTGTCCTACTGTCCCACTGGGAGGACTCTGAAGTTCAGGTAACTGAAAAACACTGCTATGTCTTTATCTAGTACAGCACTGTCGAATTCTCGATTCTGACTGGTCAGAAGCTGTTGATTAACTTTCCATAACAGCAGCTCTGACAGTAATTCCTGCTGCATGGAAAATCACAGGTTTATATTAACGTGCTATTGCTTCTGTAATAACAGCTTACACACAGATATAATCTAAGTCTAATAATTAAAAACCTGCTGTTATTTAACAAACAAAAACATAACTATTGATATGGGGAAGTTTTCTGTTTATGGAAGGACAGAAAAATGAAAGGAGTCTCTAGTGTCAATGCTTTGTAATGGTCTGTAGGTTTTTCACCACAGGAAAGTCTTCATGACAAGCGTGAGGAAAAAAGTGAGGATGGGGGTGTAAGAATAAACTCCGGTCACGATTCAGTTTGATTCATGATACTGGCTTCACAATTCCATTCAATTTATTTCTCAGAATATTTTGAACAAAATTGTAATGAAGACAGCTTATGACTCCTCCCAAGACTTTTATATTTCTGAATCTTAAACAATGCAAAACAATGTGCATTTTTGTATAACACTAAATACATAAAAGACTGCTATGAACAGAGATTTAATATTGTAAACAAAAAGTACTGCATCTTCACCTTATCTTCAAAATAAATAAATATTTTTTTTACTTTATAAATAATGTATAGATTCTCCCCAAAATTTTATTGAATAAATAAAGAGAGATGAGAGATGGTGAAAATGATTGATTGAAACATAATGAGCTCTGTAGCAGTGCCTGAGATGGAAATTAGAGCTCTAAAGTCGGCTAAAATGTAGACGTTCCATAATACCAAATATAACTAGAAATGGATAAAAAGTATGACCTCATTCTTTATCTGATAACCAAAAAAATTAATTGTTGGCAAATTGCTGTGGTATAAGAATAACAAAACAATCAATTTCTGTGCTTCTTGAACACATTTGTACGAACAAAAAGCTCAAGCCACAAAAGTATTCTAACCATAGAGACAGTATCAAAGATTAAATGAAATAAACAATGTTTTTGTTAGGTTTAACAAGAAAAAAAAATACAACAAAAATTAACTAAAGTAATCAAAGGTAAAACACTGTTTTAAATATATTAGTTAAATATACAATGGTTCTTATTAAAGCTAAAGTTAGAGCAGTGAATGATTTTCTCTCTTTCTTCTGTGGACCCTGTTCAAGATCAATGATGACACAAAATTGTTAGCTCACCCACCCTTAAGTTCATTAATCAGATATTTTAAATAACCAACCACAACTTTTTATGTATTGTAACCAAGAGCAGAGAGTTCAATTAAGCCGCAGAATGCTGTATGCATGCAACCGTATTAAGCACAAAATATGGCCTGTATACTAGTGTCGTGTGAAAACTTAATGTAATAGGTTGGAGAACTGGGGATGTTTTCTTTTGAGATGTTCATGCATAGCTGTTGTGCTGCTGTGGTATATCATTTTAAATTTTACAGCGCGCATAGCACCATTTTATTCAGTCTCTGTTAAAAATATTCCCACACTTTTGATCAAGTTCTGGTTGTTTGGCATAACGCCTGATTATCAACTTGACTGTCATTCAGAATGAATTTAAACAGCGCGACACATCGACGAATTCCCGCCATCGACGTATTTACATAGTCGATGTAATTGATTACGTTGACACGTCGTTCCAGCCCTTCACTTGACACTAACTCATCTTTAATGTGTTTTGTCTTTAATGTGATGTCCAGTTATGTTTTATTCCTTATTAATGTGGAAAATTCAGCTTCTGTCAACACAAAACTAAAAAAAGTGTTTCATTGCATGAAAAACAACATTTGTGCTGTCAAATAACTTGCTAACAGTAACCGCAATATTGGATGTATCAGTTTGTTTTGATGTAATTTCACATTTATCAGATATCTGTAGCCTAACAGTTTTCTTGTCGGTGTACAGTTAGTTTACAGACTAAAGCCTGCCTTTTTCCATGTAGTGTGTGTTAGTCTTCATCTAGCCTCAGCATCTTGTGTGTGTTTTCTGAGCGCATGACGCTGCTGGTTGGATATTTTTAGTTGTGGGATTTTTTTCTCAATTCAGCAGTGACACACAATGGAGCAATTTATTCTTGTGCATTCCAACTGACAAGTTGCGTGTGTTCATGATGTATAAGTCTGTGTTTTGAGTGTTTTTTTCCCCTATGTCTCAGTTTATGGCGGAGAATGGAAACGAGGTGTCCAAAAGTAAATTTGAGGCTTATGTGCCGGCGTACTACTACAAACCCACTCACAAAGACTGCCAGTAAGTCTGCCAATGAGACCAGACTTATAATTTCTTGCTTTGCAAAAAAAAGAGGTGTTGACATATGTACTTTGCTGATTATGGGTTAGGTTGGACTTATCTGGCCATCTGGTGTTTAACTAAGACATGGTTAACATACAGTCTAGCCTGCACCAGTGCATACACATTAAATCCGGACATAGAGACAGAACAAGAGTGTGTATAATGTATTATATGTAACATATGTCTGCAAGCAGCAATTAAGGGGGCCAAGCATATTTGGCTCCACAACTTATCGAAGGAGGAAGATCAGAAGCCACTAGGACCATCAGCACTTGTTCACCAAAGGAGATATAGTAGATGCAAAGGCAAAACATCAAGCTGTAGCTGAGATATTGTAAGAGAAGGAGATTTTTGGGAAAAAAAAATTCAAAATGACATAAATCCAATATGTTGGAGGTGAACATCACTTGCAAATTGGAATCCTGTTTCTATGACTTTGTGTTTCTAGAATTGTGTTGCAGAGGTATTATTGTGAATGTATATCAGAATTTACCCTATTGGTGGTGCTTGAATGGCATATGCCAAAATTCCTGTGTAGGTAGCAAAGACTGTCCTGTCACTGTCCAGATTCCATAAAAATCATACAAAGTGTTCTTTGTTCTGCCATAGACTTCCATGTGGAAGCATAATAATAACAACAATAGTAATAATAATAGTGTAATAATAGTAATAATACAATAGAATTCCAATGTAGTGCCTATGAAACTTTGGTCCTTGGTCCCCTAAAATATATATAAGGAACAAAATGATCAGTTTTGTGCAAAAATTCGAAAATTCAGATGTGACATCGTCTTCACTTATAAAGCTGAAAATGCAAGAATTTAGCTTTCTAATTCTGGCTGCTTGGCAATTGACTTAAAATGTAAACATGTACTGTAGTGTGTATATGACGCACGATTTAATATGTGTATCTGTGCATGTGTGAATTCATAGAGTCCTGAAAGAGCAGTGGATCAGAGCTAAGTATGAGCGTCAGGAATTTATTCAGGACAGTAAGCCGCTGGTGTATGAAGAGGGTGAATATTAACCTTTATAATGAGAGATCAACATAAAGACGCATTTTTTCAACAACAGATTTATCAACAGAAACCTCGATAATACTGTATGCGTCCTATTTTTCTTGATCACAGGGACCAGAGATGGAGTGCTAATGAAGAGGGGGCGAGACAACGGGCAGTTCCTCAGTAGACGATTTGTCCTGTCTGAAAGAGAAGGGACACTTAAGTATTACACAAAGTTTGATGTGAGTTTTAAACATAGTTCATACACGGCACCCTTCAGAAAAGTGTAGCAGTGCTGCACAATGAATTATATTATTATATTAATTATATTCCAACCATAGTCACATTAATGGTTTCCTCAATTAGCTTAGTAAAATTGACTGCCTCTAACACCATGGTAATTTGCAAATGATAACATATTTTTTTATCTATTAAGAAACAGCATGCACTTTTTATCAATTTATAGTTATGTCTAACATTGTGGAACATCCACAAAACAAATTAGTTCCTCGTAACACTGTCTGTAAATTATGGCAGCTAAATAAATCTGTAAAAGTAAGAGAGATTTTGCAGAAAAATTATTTATGCCAACGGCATTTCTCTCTTATGAGCTGTCAATTAGGGTCATGTTTGAGAAATGTGTTTTTGAATGGCAATCTGGATGATTTTTTATTAGCATATGACTTGGCAACAAATGCACTATTAATTGTTGTGAAAATAAATGAAAAGTGTTTGAAAGTTATACTACCTTTTTGTCACAAATTAATAAAAAAAGAATTGAGCTGTTTTTTTTCTGGACATTAGAAATTGGGGAATGCCAAGAATACTACACTCTGATGCTATGGATGGTGTAGGCTAACAGTAAGGTTGCAAAACAAAAGTGCAGTTTTTCCTCCTCAAGCAGTTGTGCGTAGTGAGAATATAGATTGGGGTGAACAGGCTGGAGCGCTCTGGTGTAATAGTGTTTAAAATATTCATGTGTGCTGAAGAAGAAGGGTGTGTGTCAGTGATGAGAGGTTAAACACACCTTGTAATCTTCAGGCCACTACTTGTACAACCTCTCCTTGCCTCTCCTCACCTGCTGCTGGAAGTCAAACCTGCTTGCCTGTCTGAACATCTCTGTGATTTTAGTCCAAGAAAGATGGACTAAAGATGACCTTCTCAGAGGGAAATTCAGCACAATATATTGTACTATAAATACACAGACACATATGTCTGCAAAATAAGTTAGTTCCTGTTATCGCTTATGCTATAGTAGATATAAACAGTAGTTCCTTCGCAGCATCTATTTTTTTTCTCTCGCTCTTGAGGTTAATAAGATAAAAATGGCAGCTTATCATGTTACAGAGAAACAACAAAGTCCAAAGTAATCTATCCTAAAGACTAGACAGAAAACTTGCATATATTTAAAATAAACATCTCAACAATGACTAAATCTATTTATTTAAATCGCTTTGTCATTTGTTATTATAGAATCAGTAACACATTAGAACTGGCACATTAATATAAACCAGAACTAGTCAGAGCTAGTGTTATAGAAAATTAGTCAACAAAATCATAATGGAGAATTCAACATGCTGTGGAATGAAAAAACATTATGGCCTGGAGAATATTTAGAAATTATTTACTGTATATCATGGTTAGAATGGGAGCTAGTGCAAAAGGTTGAAGGAACATGAAGGTTGAATAAACACTAAATATTTGTCTTCTTCATTTTGTCCTAAAGAGGTTTTAATCTTTTGAACTCTTTTGTGTATGGTGCATGAAGTGGACACATTAAGTGTCTTTGTGATGGCTTATGCATGCTTGGTGATAATTTCTTCATGTGCATTAGAGCTGCAACAACTACTCAAAATCATTAATAAAAATCAATGTCAACGAATCTCATTATCGATTAGTTGTTCTGCGCACGGCACGGGGTACATTTACTTATTATGTTACTTCTCTTTCGAAAACACGCTTCGGAGAGTAAACACTAAAGTTGCATCCCAAATGACCTACTATACACTTACGCTATGCATTATGTACTTTTTAGAAATGTAATATCATCTCAAATGGAACACTACCATTTTTTTTTTTTACTAACCGGAAGTATAAGCCGGAAGTATAAGTATAATAATTATGCATAATTTTTTATGGATGCACAAAAAGCATGAGTAACATATATTCTAGTGTGTGTCTGTGTGTATTGGGTTCTTTTCAGTCTTATATAATTGGACAAACAGTTGTGTAAATTTTTTGTCTGAAGTTTATATTTGTAACACTCAGTTTGTGGATTTTATTTTAAATAGCCGAAAAAATTGTACTGAAAGTTTCCCCCTATCCAATTAATCAATTCATTGAAAAAATAGTCGGCCAACTAATCGATTATGAAAATAATTGTTAGTTGCAACCCTAATGTGCATGCTTGTGAGTAACACTCTCATTTTGCATTCACACAGGCTAAAGAAGTAAATAAAGCTAAAGCTGTAATAAAGGTGGACACCATCAACGCCTCATTCCAGCCGGAGAAGATCGGCAACCCTAACGGCCTCCAGATCACTTACCTTAAAGACTACAACACGCGCAATATCTTCCTCTATCACGACAACAGCAAGGTCAGTATTTTAATACATTTCAAAATATACTGAGGCTAGAAATTTATAGGAAATACATTGTAAATTCATCCAAAGCTCTCTTCGATTCACCTTGCGTCAAACATGAGTACAGCTAAAAGGTCTTATTTACCAACAAACATCACTGTGAAAGACTATGCAAAACAATTTAGTGCAATTCAAGTAGTTTTCCACAAAAAAGCACACAAAATTCTTCGTTACATCGCACAATTTGACAAAAAATTTACAAAAAACTCAGCAAAATCTTGTACAGACGGATGTTTACATCCTGTTATTACTTATGTTTTAGCAGCTTTCATATGAGTCCTTCCCTCAATTCAAATTATTATTACTTTTATTTATTTATTTGTTTATTTTTAAGCAGTTTGTCATGGTACTGAGAAACTGCAAATCATAAACACCACCTGGAAGACTATTATTTGTCAGAAAATCTAATCCATTAAATTAGAGTTTGATAGATTATAAGCATAAGTCAGTAACCTGACAGACTGCATTTTTGTCTTATTAACTTAAAGAGAAGGAGGATGTTATAATTAAGTAATAATAGGAACTTGTTTCCAGGACATTCCACAACACTAAACATAAGTATAACCAGGTAACGTGTAGAAACCTGTTGTCTTTAGTAACAAAAAAAAGTAAGTGTTGCCAAATTGCTGTGGTATAAAACATTACAGGATGTGCTGCTATAGGAAAACAATCCACATCAGGCTGCATCACACCACCTCACTGTTAATTATTTTCTTATTAAATGTTTTTCACTTTATGTAGAACATGAGGGTTTACCGAGAAAGCTGTTCTTTACTGTTCAATGTATCAGATCCAGTCTTGATATACATGGTGTGTCTGTCTGTCTCACTCTGTCTCTCTCTATCAGGAAATAGTGGACTGGTATAACTCGATTCGAGCCGTCCAGCTGCATTACTTGAAAGTAGCATTCCCTGGGGCTTCCGAGCTTGAAGTGAGTAAACATAGGATATTAACACCATCATGTCTCTGCTTATTAATCAGTCATTACTCAGCCTGGACCATCTGATAGATCCTGGGAGTTTAGGGGGTTAATAATAGAGTTCTCTCTCACACACATGCACACACACACACACACACATATATGCATGCACATCTATGTACACTCCTCTTCTTCTTTTCAGTTCCTGTTAATATGTTGGACTCTTTACTCTGCTATTGTGTGGTTATAAATACCGCACATACATTTAATTTTGCTGTAAAGATCTATTAAAACATGGCAACAAATTTGTTTATTGATGAGTTGGGTTGCTGCGTAGTAAAGAAAGATGATTTAAAACATGTCTTTGGAGGTTCTATGTAAGTGTGTAATATTCTGAGATTAGTAAAAATATACTGAAATATTTTAGTTTTTTTGTGAACACTGATGAAAGACTGAAAGTTGTAGCAGCATTTCAGGCAGGATGCATGCACAAAAATATTTCAAGTGGGATCTAGGATCTGACCACTACAAGACAGCGGTTGTCAGTTAACAAGCAACATAATTACTGAATGCTATTTAAGTCAAAAATAAATAAAAATATAACTATGCCTATGATATATAAATAATAAATCATAGGCAAAATAGCATCAGCTGTGTATCCATAATCCAGAATGCTAGCATAACGTTTCCATATAGTTAACTAGCAGGTAGTATCGTGCTAGAAGCATATTTCCCATTCCAGGCAAAAATAATCAATAGCATAAAAAAAAAAGCCCTGACTGACAGATTACAGTAAAAATGAAATAAGTGTCCTTATGAAATTAATTTAACTGAGTTTATTCATTCATTTTCTCCTTACTGTTATTCATCTATATATCTTTTATATTATTTTACATTGACAAGCAGATTTTGAACTTCAACTTGACTCCAATCTAAGCTAAATGCCTTGTGTGCTCTTTCTTCAGTTAAAACCCAAACTGACACGAAACTTCCTGAAAGAGGGTTACATGGAGAAGACAGGACCAAGGGTAAGCTCACACAGTAATTACTCCTCATGTGTTATATTGCATGTTCAGTGAAGAGTCAGACGTCTGTATGTATAAGTGTCTTATAGCTCGATGAGTTCGAACCTGAGCTCCGGTTACTTTATCTGAGGTACTCCAGTTTTTTCTTATGTCTGGAAAATATGACCTATTCACTGCTCTAAATGAATTCTTATAATGTAACAGGCAACATTTTATTCAACATATTCTTTGGAATTTACCTTAAAACACAAACACAAAACTTGGTGGGTGTGGTCTTGCTGATAATAATAATAATAAGACGAAGAACAACAATAAGGAGAAGCGGTATAGAAGATGGATGGATGGATGGATGGAACAACAACAATAATAACAATTATTATTATTATTTTTAAATAGCTGCTTTCATGCATTAAAAATGCAGTTCAAAGTGCTTTACAATGTAAAAGTACTAAAATAGGCTAATAAAAATTGTAAATAAAAAAGGAAGGACTATTCAAAACTATTATCACAACTTTGGGCGCACAGTGGCTTAGTGGTTAGAACGTTCGCCTCACGCCTCCGGGGTTCAAGTCCTGCCGGGGCCATGTGTCTGCGGAGTTTGCATGTTCTCCCCGTGCTGCGGGGGTTTCCTCCGGGTACTCCGGTTTCCTCCCCCAGTCCAAAGACATGCATGGTAGGCTGATTGGCGTGTCTAAAGTGTCCGTAGTGTATGAATGGGTGTGTGAGTGTGTATGTGATTGTGCCCTGCGGTGGATTGGCACCCTGTCCAGGGTGTACCCCACCTTGTGTCCGATGCTCCCTGGGATAGGCTCCAGGTTCCACGCGACCCTGAAAAGCAGTAAGCGGTAGAAGATGGATGGATGGTTATCACAACTTTTCCAATGTATTATACTTTGGGTGGTTGAATCTCTTTTTGTAAAGGATTCTAGAATAATTTTGAAACATATATAGTACTGTGCAAAAGTTTTAGGCACATGGCAAAGAAATGCTGTGCAGCAAAGATGCCTTCAAAATAATTAAATTAAATGTTTCTACTTTAAAAAAAAATACCATAAAGAGCATAAACAGTAGTAAATGAAGCAAAGTCAATTTTGGTGTGACAAAAAAATAAAAATTCTGGTCTCAGGTATAATTTGTGTAGTTTTATAAGGAAATTAGCTGTAAGTTTTATTGAGTATCTTGCAGAACCAGCCACAGTTCTTCTGGAGACTTTGACTCTCACACTTGCTTCTTATTTTTGCAGAAAAACCCAGCAGCCTTCATTGTGCTTTTTGTCTCTTATGTAATATGTTACATACAAACATTATTCTGTAACATTTAATTTTGTGCTAGAAAATAATGTTTGGAATCTAAAATATTTTTTGTACTGACTCGATAATGTAGAAGTCATAAAATAAAAAATCTATAACAAAGTTTTATATACATTATATATATATATATATATATATATATATATATATATATATATATATATATATATATATATATATATATATATATGTATATATATGTATATATATTAGTGAGAGTAATCAGGGAGGAACAAGTAACACAGAATAGGTCAATGGTAAGATGGGTGAGGGGGGTGACATGGGGGAATCTGACACAGATTTCTGTAATTCTTTAACATTTATTGTATTCAAAAATAAGGTGCAAAAGCTACTAAGAGTTAAATCAGGTTTTGTGCCACAGTCTTTACTAATCAACCAATCAGTCAGTTCATGACTCCAAATATACTGCTTTCCTGTAGTGCTACAAATAAATTATGTAATTAAAGGGTAATAAATGGTATGTTTGCTTCATTTCTCTCTTGCTCTTGCTATCTGTTTTTATCGCTGTATCACTTCATTTGCAGCAAACAGAGGGTTTTAAGAAGCGGTGGTTCACCCTGGATCACAGGAGATTAATGTATTTCAAGGATCCTCTGGTAAGACTGGTTTCTATTTTTCTACCTCAAAGCGTCCTCATTTGTTAGGATTTCCTGATGAGACGCATCTGATGATAAAACTAACAGTAATTCACACAGGATGGTAGTATTGTGTTATCATTAACTATGTGGATTTTCCAGCAGTAGTCTTAATGGATATTTTCTGTATTCACACAATATAACCTGCTCTCATCATGTCCTACTGGTAGCGGTGGGACGATTATAGGTTATCAGTATTACCTGACTTTATTCAAATGTAAACCAATTCAAATGATGTCAGCGCTAGTAATGCGGAGTTCCATCACATGAAATAGGAGTAATAGATCATGTGATGTTCATATAAAAAAGCCTGGCCATGTGAAAAATTTAGCTTTTCTGATTAGTTTCAATTTCTAAACAGAATTTAATTTTCATTTTTAGGAACCGTTAGATTGAAGGAATAACGAACATAGTATTATTTCCACTGAAAGTGATTAATGCATCAAGTTGCACCCTTCATTGTTCATGTCATTTTTATTTTTTAGGTTCTATTTGATGACAAAACGTGAAGACAGGAAAATACCTTACATTATTTTCTCAGACATTTTACATGCTTGAGACAGTTTTACTAAAGAAATTTAACATTAACACTAACACTAACCATTATATTTTTATTAATTAGATTATTAGTGTGACAAGGTAGAATAAAGAGATATTTTTTAGGATTCCCACATATTGTTTGTCTCCATAAATAGTATTTACATTGCTGTAATGAAGAGGAAGACATATCTTGTTGTGTATTTTACAGTTGTATTACTATAAAATTTGAGGCACTCATTGCTAAATGCTGTCCAGAACATAAGGCTTAGGCATTCTGCACCTAGTGACTCACTCACTATTAGACATCCTTAACAGGAAGCAGGTTTCATAATACCTCAGGATATAAAGCCTGGCTGTGTGGTGTGTGTGTGTGTGTGTTTGGCAGGATGCATTTGCTAAAGGCGAGGTGTTCCTGGGTCACAGAGATCTGGGTTACAGCGCCAGTCCTGGCTTACCGGCCAGCACTCAAAGCAACGGCACCTGGCAACATGGCATCACCATAGTGACGCCCGAGCGCAGTTTTCTGTTCACCTGTGAGACAGAGGCGGAGCAGCTGGATTGGCTGAAGCACTTTAATCACGTCATCAGCCTGCAGATGTCGCCGCAGGAGTACAGCAGTGAGTGTGCCAGCATGCATGCCACGGATCTCTAAATATTGAAGTTTTCGGTTTGTTTGTAATTGAGGACTTTGCTTTAAGTAAGAGATATATTTAATATTATAACATTAAATGATGTGCCAGCGTCTTTGACTAAGGTGAATGTTTTCCAGTTGAGAATTTATCAGTAAATATGATGTAAGCATTATGAATTCTGGATCATGTAATTGCATTGAAATGTATTATGTTTTTGTTTGCTTGTAAAAAAAAACCCTGATGTTAGCTCCATCTCTGTTTTTCAGTGGAGGCCCTCTTCAAGCATAAACACTGATGGATTCACGCACTTTTCTCGACCCCAGCCTGACCTATCACCTCTTGATTTTGAGAATTAAACACTACTTGTTTATTTTTTATACATGGGAGTACTTGAGTAATTTTAGAGCTAGTGTGTTTACTGTAATTACCAAGCCAAGCAGCCAAGGAGATCAAGATCTATTTCAGTAACAGTCACTTTAAGAGTGTTTTTTGGTTTCTTTATTGTGTATTTGATTTGACATAATATTCGATTTTGTTGATGTGCCTTAATACTATTAATACTTAATCTAATCTACCAAACTACTGATGTGGAATACTGGTCCATGTTCTAGTTTAAATTGGTCTAGTGAAGCCTGAATTGCATTTGTTATGTGCTGAGGTGCCCTCTACTGGTCAGGTTATGCCATGTAATATTGAGCTTTTAAAGGAAAAATCCACCATACATGACTTGTATATCAAGCCTTTATTGGGGGCACGGTGGCTTAGTGGTTAGCATTGCACCTCTGGGGTTGGGAGTTCGATTACCTCCTCCACCCCATGTACACGAAGCTTACATTTTCCCCCCGTGTTTCAGGGATTTCCTCTGGGTTCCTCGACTTCCTCCCCCAGTCCAAAGACATGCGTTTGTAGGCTGATTGACATCTGTAAATTGTCTGCAGTGTGCGATTATACCCTGCAATGCATTGACACTCCATCCAGGGTGTTGCTTGTCTTGTGCCCCAAGTTTCCTGGGATATCCCCACGACCCAGTGTAGGACAAGCAGTACACAAAATGGATGGATAGATTCCTGTATTCTCCCCCAATCCAAAGACATGCATGGTAGGCTGATTGGCGTGTCTAAAGTGTCCGTAGTGTATGAATGGGTGTGTGAGTGTGTATGTGATTGTGCCCTGTGATGGACTGGCACCCTGTCCAGGGTGTATCCCGCCTTGCGCCCGATGCCTCCTGGGATAGGCTCCAGGTTCCCCGTGACCCTGAAAAGGAGTAAACGGTTGAAGATGGATGGATGGATGGAGATTCCTATATTACAAACAGTGTGGTTCAGTGTGCTTATAGTGTCGTCAGTGGGAATTCATCTCCTAAAGACAGTGATGCAAAAGTGCTTTATGGCCTCACTGAAGGTGAAATCACCTTAGAAAGCTTACAGGCTGGCATACTCTCTGCAGGTCTGTTTTCGCTGTTGTGTGCAAGTGCCCCAGTACTGCAGGTGGCGTTATTAAAATTGAATGACAATTTCCACAACCTAAGGCAGAACAATTGCTGCTGCTCCTCCATGTCATCCATCTTGAAATAAATCAACTTGGTCACACCTCATTTATAGCAACTTTAACCCCTTTCTGTTGTTCATGGTGCTTGTTTGAGAAGGAACAACCGGGGTGACATGTTGAACTCGAGAAAGCAGGGTAGTTTAGTAGAACAAATAAAGGAACAGCAAACAGTTAGCACAGTTAGCTATTTCACGTCTCAAATAAATAAACAGTAAATGAACAAAAACAATTGTACATAAAACATATAATAAACATACAGCATTTAGAAGAGAGACAGAGGCACATACCATTCTCGTTGCCAGCATTTTCTTGTCTTGCAAGAAAATGGCCGTACCTCTAATTTGCCCACCTGTGGATGATCCGTCCTTCTCCCCCAGTGGCTAGCATGCCATAGGCTGGACAAATATGATCTGTGATTGAACATTTTGGCGAGATTCAAATCTAATATTTTTTTCCTGTTAGACAACCAATCACAGGCTTGGTCGCGTAGCTCTGCATGAAGCATGCGACTTTTAAACATCATTGAACCTGCACTAGCAATGTCCACTTCAATTACAAGCAATGTCCTGTTCACTCACCTGAATAAGAAAAATACAGCACTACCTAATACATTATCACCAGAATCACTAAAAGAAACCTCAAATATTTCAATACAGAGTTCATGTCTTTCAGGGTGGGCTTTTCCTTTAACTCTGCTTCCTGCAGGCTTAAACATTTTGCCAAATACAGATTTATGATATGCAATGTAACTAATTCTTGTTACTTTTTGAACGTAACAATTTATCACTTACTTTTGTATAAAAATAACTTTACACAAGATGATTAATACAAGGGAAAGAAGCAACTGGAATCTAAATGCTTGCAATAAAACAGTCATAGAGGTCAGTAATAGAGGAATGTCATGGATTTCATAGTGAGTGTAAATGTGCTAGTGTAATGGAGATGGAGATAATTATTCTTAGTGTCGTATGATTGTGTGTGAGTATGAGGGAAAATGTGTGCCTCTGTGTGTGTGTGTGTGTGTGTGTGTGTGTGTGTGTGTGTGTGTGTGTGTTTGCTCATTTGTGTCACTGGCATTTGAAATGGCACCCTAGTGTTCAAAGTCGAATTCGGGCAGCCCAAAGTGAGCATCTCATAAATCTAACATGTCATGTGCAGTTGCACTTACGTGTGAGTGAGAGTTTTAAGAGGCGGGTGAAAGAGAAAGAGGGACAAAGAGAACGAGACTGTTGGATAGGAGAGAAGGGCACTTAGCAAGAAAGCTAATTGAAGTAGAGAACTCAAACATCTACTCTTGACACTTTGGATGAAAGACACAAATTCCAAACCCTGGATGGAAACATTAAAAGCTACCTGCATTGCAGATGAAGGAAACCAGGAATTCTGTGTTTGTGTTTCCAGAAACTTCAATTAACTTTTACTGACGCTGACCTTTGATAGACCAACGGGACATTTTAAGCTTTTTTTTCTGTGAAGATTTGGATAATGGCATTGTTTAAGACTCATGTATTGACATCTCTAAGGACTAGTCAACCATGTCTACAACTCTGTTGAAGTTTTAAGTGAAAAAAGAGGAGCCTGAGCATTACCTTTTTACCCATTTACAACTACACCTGTTGAAATTTTAAAGAGATGATCCACCCCACTGCCCACTAAAGCACTTGGGATTTTTTGTTTGGCCTTTCCAGTTGAGTGCCATTCTGTGGATCATGAGCTTGGTGCCCAATGCCAGCATCACTGTCCCTTCCAACTCGGGCACTAGTGGAACAGGAAGTGGCTCAAGTGGAGGTGGAACAGGCACCGTGTGGGTAACCCCTCTTCTCGGTGCTACCCTGATCACCATGTGCATCCTTGGCGTTGTGGGAAATGTTTACACACTGGGTGTAATGCGCTCTGCGGTTCTGCGCCGCTCTGGTTCCATGTATGTCTTCATTGTCAATCTGGCAGCAGCTGACCTGCTCTACCTGGGCACCATCCCGTTCGTAGTATGCACCTACTTTGTCCATGACTGGCTCTTTGGTGAGACAGGTTGTCGGGTTCTGCTTAGCCTCGACCTGCTCACCATGCATGCCAGTGTCTTTGCCCTTGTGGCCATGAGCCTGGAACGTTATCGTGCCGTGGCATCACCATTCCATGCCCGTCGCTCTGCCACTGACTCTGCCCGATGCCACTGGCTACCAGCTCTTGCCATCTGGGGTGCTGCCTTGGTACTCACACTACCCATGATGGTGATGATCAGGCTACGGGAGGGGCGTCCAGCAGCCTCTGGTCTCGTCAAGCGCATCTGCTTCCCCACATGGACGCCTGAGGCCTTCAAAGCCTACCTCACTGTTCTTTTCTTCACTAGCATGTTGGTGCCAGGGCTAGTAATGGTGGTGCTATATATAGGGTTAGCACGACACTACTGGATAGCGCAGTCCAACCTCACCCGTAGAGGAGCAGGAAACAAGAGCAGCATCCGACTTTCCACCTTTTCTTGCCCGTCTAAGCGGAAACGGCTTAAGCACAAGGTGGTCTGCATGATCTTCAGCATTGTGGTGGCCTATTGGGCATGCTTTCTGCCCTTTTGGGGCTGGCAGATGGCCAAACTTTTCTCAGCCGAATCCCTGCGCTCATTGACACCTGCCACACACACCTATGTCAACTTCTTTGTTACTTGCCTTACATATGGCAACAGTTGTGTGAACCCACTGCTCTACACATTGCTCACCCGCAACTATAAAGACTACCTGGCGCAAAGGGGACAGGCCTCAGGCTCCAGCCGTATCGACCAGGGCTCAGGGTCAGGTATTAACAATCTGTAAATTAAATTATCTGATTGACTGCCATGGATACCATCTTACTAATATTCTACCACAACTGCATTTGGTTATATCTCATATTCCCAACCCTGTTCCTGGATCACCCTGTACTGTATATTTCTTTTGATTGTTTTCCATGATCTTTCACACAACCTTCAACTCAGGAAAGGTTGTTATTAGCTGAATAGGTGTATATGGCACAAGGGCAACACTAAAATGTATTACAGGACCAAGGGGTACTCCAAGACCATGGTTGGGAACCTGTGGGGTATGTGCTATAACAGTAGTTATGAACCTTGGTCCTGGAGTCTACTTGGTCTGAATAGTTTTGCCTGCTCGAGCTCAGATAATCTGGCTAGTACACTAATTAACAGGCCTGTTGTGAGTGGATGTTTAGTGCAAGAGTATTTAATCCAAATGAAGTCAGGAATACTTGTATTGTCATGCCATCCAAATACATGCATACAGAAGAATTAAATGTTGTTCACCCAGGACCAGAGTTCAACACAATACAAAGAGGGCACCAAAGTCTATGACTGGGAACTACTGCTACATAGATTATGCAATGACTTGAGCAACTACCAGGTCAGTTTGAATCAGTCTGACATTTTTGACAAATGCTGGTAAGTGGTGGACAGCCAATTTGATGGACTGCTGATTATTTAGATAAGTTGCTTGCTACAATCTTCTGAACCTACAGGTTGCCATGGATTCAGCTTCATTTGTGACATGAACCATCTTTAGTGCTTTGTTTATATTTTAGCTAGATTATGTCTTAATTATGTTTGATATCTTTATCAGTGTTAGCACATCCCACTTATAAAGGTATGTTTTGCTGTGAAGTTTCTTTTAGCAGTACTCTAAAGATCTCTAAAGATAAAATAAACACCTCAAGCTCTTATCACCTAGATCAACTCACCAGTGGTTCTTTCAGTAGTGATATTGATAGGAGGATGAACACACACTGAAATGCAGTTGTGTGTTTGTATCTAAACATTAATGCAAATTGAAACAAATGTGTGTGTAGTCATGGATAACTCCAGGTTGGATATGTCTGTACTGTTCCCTGACACTCTGGAATGTTTCTCCAGGCCGATAAATTCCTCACTCTGGGCCACAGGCCTTTTCGAGTAGCAATGCAAATTATTCCTACTCAGCTGTGAGAGTAGATAATAATGCTGACAATATAGATGACTTGAACAATGCTTGATGAACCATGTGACCTTCGGCTTGGTGAAATCATTGTGGTTGCATCTCTGATGAGACTTGTTGAACCGAAATCATTTAAATCATAAAAAAAAAACTAAAATACAGTAAAAAAAAATATGGTAAATAGGGTATGTGTAGATAGCTGTAGCTGTATACATTATTTTGGAACTGTAAAACAAACTGAAGTACTGATGTGGTGTGAACTTAGTGGTGATAACTGATGAGCCATGGTTACTGGTTCCAAAGCTGATAAATGCTCTACATTGCTAAGTACCTTTGAAAGCCAAGTTAAACATACAGCTAAGTTGTACTGTTTGTTTCCTGATGTCATATCTGTGAATACAAAGTAACTGATGGATTTGGTTTGTAACACAAATTTGCACGTTTGGGTAAGAAAGTAAGCATGGTGGCTATTTTAAAACCAATCTGGTGGTCAGGCAGTATATCCTAGAATAGTTTCTTAAAATCCTAAATTGAGTAAATATATATGATCTCATATTATTATGAATTTTGTCATGAACAAAGAATAGCTGTAACATAAGTAAGGATGAAAACATGGCGAGGTTGCTGTTATAGAAAAACAAAATCAACTAAGGGGTGGTTTGATGTGTTACCACCCCAAATTATGTCCTTAAGTGTTTTATTCCTTGTATACCACAGCAATTTGCCAATCATGACATTTTTTCTTAATTCATTTAAGATAGGCATATTGTATTTTTTATCCATTTATATTTACTTTTAAAGGGGGAGTTAACCCTTTTTTCACATTTGCACTAAGCACTTGTTGGGCGATTTCTAGACACCTGGGGCAATTTTTATATCAAATGCCTAAATAATTTATTTAAAACTAATAATAATAATAATAATAATAATAATAATAATAATAATAATAATAATTTGTTAAAACTGCTCCCAGCTTGAATGCATGCTTGAACCATAGTAAAGTATTCATCCGCTGTGTCACTGGCACTTCCCAGACATGTGTTCCTCCCTGTGTAGCTATAGTAACCAAAACAAAATCAGCTTCGAGCACTTTGTCCTGCCTCCAATAACCCGAAACTACAAACCTTAAAGAAGAGTATAGATCTGATCATGATGGAATATGTTGACCACTGCAAAGGAAAGTAGGTTTTTTGTTTTATGTCTGTTTTGTATGTTTTTGAGGAAATTGATACTGACAACTCAATAAGAGTACTCCATCCATCCATCTTCTATACTGCTTATCCTACTGGGTCGCAGGGAACCTGCAGCCTATCCCAGGGAGCATCAGGCACACAATCACACACACTTTGGACATACCAATCAGCCTACCGTGCATGTCTTTGAACTGGGGGAGGAAACCCCTGCAGCACAGAGAGAACATGCAAACTCCGCACCCACAGGGCTGTGGCGGGAATCGAACCCCCAACCCTGGAGGTGTGAGGCAAACGAGCTAGCTACTAAGCCACCGTGCGCCACTTTTAAGAGTACTTGGAGTCATAAATTAGACATCAACTTACCTTAAATGTAGTAATTCTGTAAAAAATCTTGTACCTGGCAATACTGAACTGAACTGTAGGTGGAAGATTCTCCACAAGTGGGTCCTCTATTGTGTCCCATGTCTATGCACAGTCTTTTGTGTACCCTGACCATCAGAATTTGATTCACTGACCTTTTGAACTGTTCTTTTATTATTCGAGTTGCTGGATGTTTTTCTGAATTCTTTGGTCTGGTTTTATATATAGTATAGGAGAACAGTTTTCCCAGCAGTTGAACTAACTCAATATACTAGACGTTTACTTTTCCTTCCCCTATTTCATTTTCATTTACTGTACAGGTGTGAGGTCAGTGATTGAGTGTGCAATCCACAGTTGGCTTTTTTCCCCGTCTATGCCAAGGCAGTGAGGTCAGCAGGAGGATTGAGTGCTTGATGCAGTATGAATTACTATAGACTTAGGACTTGGCAAATATTGAGGTTAACACTTATGGTCCAGTCCAATACACACACACTATTTGTCTGTGTGTGTGTGTGTGTGTGTGTGTGTGTGTGTGTGTGTGTGTGTGTGTGTGTGTGTGTGTGTGGATCTGCAGAAAGAACAGCTTCTAAGTTTAAGTTTATACATATATTATGTGGCCAAAAGTTTCTGGACACCTGACTAGCACACCCATATGAACATCACATTCTAGATTTAGTCCTCCTTTTGTTGTTATTATAACCTCCATTTTCTGGGAAGGTTTTCAACTAGATTTTGGAGTGTGGCTGTGGGGATTTGTGCTCATTCAGCCACAAGAGCATTAGTGAGGTTGGATACTGATGTTGGGAGAGAACACTTGGTGCACAGTCCTTGTTCTAATTCGTCCCAAAGGTGTTCAGTGGGGTTGAGGTCAAGACTTTGTGCAGGCTATTCAAGTTCCACTCAAACCTTGGCAAACCATGTCTTCATGGATCTCATTTTGTCCACAGGGAATAGTTTTGGGCTTCTTAGTTTCAGTTAAGGGAAATTGTAATGCAACAGCATACAGTAACATCCTATACCATTATGTGCTTTCAACTTTGTGGCAACAGTTTGGGAAAGAACCAGTTAGGGGAGTGATGGTGAGATGTTAAAAAAACATAGTGTGTTGTATTTTAATTTTAAATCATTACACATAAGAAGAGACTTTGGTGCAAAACTGAAGTCATTATTTTACATGGGCATTCAAAGATGGGTTTGGCACATGCTTAAGTCAATTTTTTGGGCTCACCATTCAAATGATTAAAATGACCCATGTGTACTTCACAACTCCAGGGTTTCTGTATTTTTCTTGAGTAGTTGTGGCCAATACAAGGTTTTTCAATAGCATACAGTTTCCTATTAATCCCCAAATAATAAGGGGATAGGAAATGCGGACTGAGGAAGTAGATTATACTTTTTTTTTTTTTGCTGCAAACATGATCATTAAGGTGTTGCTGATATTGGTCATAATGAACTTTTATTTATGGATGGGATAAACATTGCATTATGCACTTGTTGGCATATTTGGTTAATTATTCAAAAAACCATCAACTAATATATTAAATAAATGTGCAGAATTTTTGTATATGATCTTATAAAAAGAAGTCAGACTATTTTTTGTACTGGCTTTATTAACAAACATTTAGTGGTTTCCATTTAGACATCTTACTTTCTGTACCACAGATATATTTAAGGTGGACTAGCCCATTGGATTGGTTGGATGTTCTTCCATGAGTGGAATCACTCCTTATTTGATCTTGATGCCCTGAACCTTGACATCACCTTGCACATCAATGTGCTTGAAGCCGTCATCGCCGAAGCGGTTGGGAAAGCTCAACATTGTGCCGTTAGGAAGCTTGATGTAAAATTGGTCATTGTTGAAGGTAAACACCACCTGTTAGAGAGACAGACAGAGAAACATCCAAAAATATCAAGCAACAGATTCCAAGTATGCTACAATATATATATATATATATATATATATATAAAATATATATTTTCCTAAAGCAAATAATCCTATTTTTCCATCAACTACTGTCATGCTGAACATTCTGAAGAGCAAGATGACATCATCAAACAGAGAAGTGGCCTCAAGACCTTTGTAATGAAAATTGTTGCATTAAATAAAAATTTTTAAAAATGCAAACTAGAAGTATTTTCATTAGTGCTCTAAGACTTTTGAAGCCAAATGTATACTGTATATGTTAAAGCTATTAATTTCCAGTTTCAAATTTTCTTATGAGCATTAAGGGAAAAAATAAAAACATTAAAATATCTATGACTGAGTTTAGTAATGTACAGAATCCATTAATAATTGCTGGTTTGTTTCATTAGCCTACTACCGTAGAGTGCAATGAACATGAGCTTATGGTTTATTTCATGTCATAAATATCATTGTCAGTGTAAAGAAAAAAGAGAAGTGGTTATAAAATTGCACTGATGCAAAGGTCTTGCTACAGTATATGACATATGATGGCATGTATGACTTCACAGATAAGAAAAGAAGTAATCTAACTGAGAACATCAAACAACCCTCTTACCCAGATGTACACGTTATCTGTTGCTTGTATAAGTGTATAATCATTTTGATGTGAATTGACTTCATGCTTTGTATTTAAGATATTTGATATACATTAAATGATTAATCCACCTTGAAGGACTCGTCCTGGTCAAAGGGGAAGCTGTGTTCCCTCTGCTCCTGGCCCCATCCTCCTTGGTTGGAGTTACATATAATGATGTTGCTGTCACTTTTGTAGTTAAAGCGGGGGTTGAAGTGGAGGGCGATGTTATCAGCGTCATGACCGATATTGATGGAGAATCTACACAGAGATAAGAGATGTTTGTTCTTTATCGAAGATATTATCTTAGATCAGTAAATTCGCCTGTGTAATTTTAATCATCTTAGAATAGTGATAATGAAGACACGATCATAAGATATAGATACAGTACATAGATAGATAGATAGATGTCCATTAAAATGTAAAATAAATAAAATTAAACATGGCTAAACAGTAACTCTCTTGCCAAGCTTTCACTGGTGTTCAGGGTTGCCAGGTCTTCGGAAAATGTCTAAGCAAATGCATTTCAAATTCACCAAAAATTTGTTAGCTGGAAAGGGGAGATACAGTTTTCTTCTCTTTTTCTGTTGTTTCCCCATTACCAATTTAATTTCTTCACCTGCAACCTTGTTTCAAAATGATCCCAGTTATCCCAAGCATAAAAGCTGCAACTGTCTATGCAGTGGTATTAGCGCTTCCTAATATGTTATCATATTAGCTTGTGGAAAATAGCGTGCTTCTGAGAAGCATGTTTTTGTTTGTTTGTTTGTTTGATTAAACCCTGTAGCCTCTTCTTATTTGAGAAAAAGTGGAAACTACTTTTTTCCAGTAGTGGTTTAAATGTTTATTACTGCTCACATAATATTTATCATGAATATCCTAATTTCTTCAGGATAAAGTTTTTGTTCTTGCTCTTTTCAGACAATCTTTCAGCTGCTGTATCATGATTAGATTGCTGGTTGTAGCAAGATATAACCACATTTAATTTAACTTACTAGAATTCTAGAATTTTGCCTGAGAGATGTGTACTTTTGCATTTGGCTGTAGACAGACAGACAGATGAGAGAGATAGATTGGATAGATAGATAGATAGATGGATAGATGGATGGATGGATGGATGGATGAGGGAGATAGATTAGTTCCAGAGGAACTAATTATAATCTAATAAAAAAAGAGGACAACTTAGAGAGACGGAAAATTAACTAAATGATTCAGAAATTAGTTAATAATTGTTAGTCTAATTGTGGGTACATCCCACCTTGTTCAGTGAACTTACAAACTACATCCAGACTTGGGTTTACCAGAGATGGTCAGCTCCTGACCAGCCTTGAAGGTCATGTCCTTAACGGTGAACACCTGTACAGATATAAGCATGAAATGCAGAATGTAAGATCTCTCTCTCTCTCTCTCTCTCTCTCTCTCTCACACACACACACACACACATGCACGCACGCACACCAGGAAAGAGCAGCTCATATTTAATACACCAAATATGATTACACAAATGATATAATAACATAGCGATAAAGGGAACTGATCCAGGATCAGGATATTCCATATCAAATCCAGGCCTGCAGGTAAAAGCGTGTCCTGTTAACAGGAGGTTCTGGAATGGTTTATTGAGTATGAGATAGGGTGTCAACAGTGTGACAGTACACTGGGTTATCTGTATCCTGCCAAGCCCAGTGTTAATGATCAACACAAATTACTACATCTTGCCAAGTGGCATTTACAGAAAACAGGAAGATGTGTTATTCAAACAATGAATTGATAATATTTTACTGTAACATCTATTGTGTATGTGAATATTAAGATACAAAAAAAGATTCCAAAAATCTAATATATGGTCCATAAATACCTCATAAGCTATTGAAATATTATTTTGTTTAATCAGAATTTCAATTCAATTCAATTTTATATGTATAGCGCTTTTTACAATAGACATTGTCTCAAGGCAGCTTTACAGAAATATCAACACAGTATACAGATTTTAAAGGTGCGAATTTATCCCAACTGAGCAAACCACTGAGTGGCGACAGTGGCAAGGAAAAACTCCCTAAGATGTTTTAAGAGGAAGAAACCTTGAGAGGAACCAGACTCAGAAGGGAACCCATCCTCATCTGGGTAACAACAGATAATGTGAAAAAGTTCATTATTGACATATGAATTCTGTATGGCCATAGAATTTGTCTTATCCTTTTCTCTCCTTTTTGAAACACACCCTGGTCATAATTCAGGCCACAGGTGCTTCATGCACACACGCACACACACGCACACGCATGCACACACACACACACGCACACACGCACACACGCGCGCACACACACACACACACACACAAAATGGTATTATTTTACAACATAAACTTCCACAGTTTGCACACTTTGAGCATGGGTTTCTACTGGTACATTAACAAATAATATTATGTACTATTAGTAATTATATTGTAAATTAAAAATAAATAAATAAAATGCATTCTGAGCTACACAGTGATAACACCAGAATCCTCTGCTGACTCAACACTACAAAAGTTTTTTGTACCTTCAGAATAAATTTATGAATAGCTGAGGCTATATGCGAAACCATTTCCCCTTACACCACTTTCTCTGCAATGCTAACAGTGCAAATTACTATGTTTCTATTTTATTTTGTAAACACTGAATTGCAGTGATAAGAAGTTGCAACGAGGACAGCGGTGTCTACTCACCATCTTGTCGTCGATGTGGTGGAGGTTTCCAACAGACAACTTTGTGAACTTGTAACTATTATTTGTAATGCTGTGACAAACCTAGAGGTGTGACCTAGTCATCTTTCATCCAATGGGAACACAGGAAAAGGGTAGAAACCAATCACATTACCACCTATAGCCATAAAAGGTAATGTCTTACTGTTAAAAGTTAGGAATGGGATTTTTATTTCGAAATTGTGCAGTTATTAATTTCACCAGATTTCTTATGTCTTCCTTGTTATTTTCTTCCATTTTATTGGATAAATGTTGGTTACTTTGCATAAATCATCTGATCGAATGATCATATTATTATGTAAGTTTTAGTGGAACATAAACTAATTATTATAACTACTAATGACCCATGAATAATTATAAAGCAACTTTGATATTTATTAACTTCAAAATATATATTTATTATATTGGACAAACATCACCTTTTTCCAAACTTCAGATGTCCTGATAGGTCGCTGTTCTTGGCTGAACAGAAGTGGTAACTGATGTGGTCTTCTGCTGTTATAGTCCATCCACCTTAAGATGCTTTTCTGCTCACAATGGTTGTAAAGAGTGGTTATTTGAGTACTTGTAGCCTTGGTGCCTGTCAGCTCCTCTAACATCCCTCATCAACAAGGCATTTCCGTCTACAGAACTACTGAATGTTTTTTGTTGTTGTTTTTCACACCATTCCAATTCTCTGTAACCTTTATAGACCGTTGTGCATGAAAATCCCAGGAGGTCAGCAGTTCCAGAAATTTCCATCATTGGTCAAATTTCTCGCACTGGTCAAAGTCACTGGGATCATATTTTTTCCCAATTCTGATGTTCGATGTGAACATTAACTGAAGTTCCTGACATGAATCTGCAATATTTTATGCATTGTGCTGCTGCAACATGATTCGATGATTGGATCATTTCATGAATCTAAAAGTAACTGTATGTAGAAAGAATTATAAGCTAAGTTATAAAACTATATATTTAAAAATGGGCTCCATAGAAAATGTTATCAATAAATTATTCCTCATTTTTTTTATTTTCTTTATTCTACAACTTACTTTAACATTAACAATTCAGATCACTCTAATTCTACTTTGTTTTAGATACGTGTCCAGGAGCAATAAGCTGAAGCCTCAGTGTAAGAAATGTAAAGTTGGCTTGTCTCCATCTACTGTTCGAGTTGAGACACTGCAAAGATTTTTTGGGGAATAAAAGCAGCTGACAATGAAAGCCTAAACTATTTTCTATCTAGTGCACGAGCATATTAATAAATCTAAATATTGATTTTAAATATATACATATATATATATATATATATATATATATATATATATATATATATATATATATATATATATATATGTTTTGCCATCTGGGAGTTTAATATAAAACTGCTCATTGATGAAGTTAATCACCAACTGTTACAGAGAGACAAGTGTGAAGTGTGTGCAAAAGAAGATAAAATAGTTACACATGTAAGATGATTAATCTGAGCCAGGGTGATGGCAGTGTCATAAAATGTTTTGACTCAGTTCACAGGCTTGTGTATTCAGTAAAGGCCAAAGGTTGCAACAGTAATGCAGAATGGCCATGCTGTCTTCCAAAAGGACAATGCAGTGTAGAATGTCATAAATGGTTAATTCACAAAGGATAATTTATCAGATAAGATTGCAAGAATTGACCCTCTACATAATTTATTAGGTTTCTTACTTACTGAATTAATTTGTTAATTTACTTAATTCATGTTAGAAATATATTAACTGTACCACATGTATAAGATTTACACCAAAATATTACATTATGATCCAACACCTTAAAATCACAAACTTGTCAGATCATAACAACCCCAAGGTCTTCTAAAAACTACAAGAACGCAAGAACCTCCTATGAATCAAAACGCTTAACCAACATAGGAAACCCCTTCAAACAAATCAAGAAAAGAGGAACTACAAGGAGAAATATAAACATAAAGACATCACCTTGAAGTCCTCATCACATTGAAATGAAAAGTTGTGCTCTTTCTGTTCCTGTCCCCATCCGCCCTGATTAGAGTTACACACAATGACTTTGTGATCCTTGTTGTATTTAAAACCTGGATTAAAGTGCAAGGCCAGGGAGTCCTTGTCATGGAGAAGCTGAGTATAATCAGCCAGACAGATCATATAGATGATCAATCAGCTGATATACATCACCAGAGTTCGTCAGAATTATGATTAGAAAAAATACAGAGAATAGTAAAGTAGCAGTCATTTATCAATGATCTCCTTTCTTTGCTAATAAAGAAAGGATAACTAAAAATAACATTAGCAAAAGGTCTCAAATACAACATTGATTTTGTTCTAAAATGCTTTATCTCCTGCCTTTTGTATTGTACTTATTTTAGTAAGCTAATATAATGCTAGCTAGCTACATCTAGAATACCACTAGAAGAACATTATTAAATATTCCCACTTTCTTTTGAAGGAGCGTTTGCAAATTAGATACACAGTCATAGCCGTATGCTTGTAAGTTTCGTAAATGTAAATGTTTACGTAAAAGGCGTAAATGTTTTTTGAATTGGATTTTCTACTTTATATGTTCCTGTGGCTTGTTCTTCCTTACCTTTATTGTTATACACATCACCTTTAAGTAATACTACGTACATCTTACCATTTAAATGATTTGGCATGAGTTTAGTTTTTGACTTGTTGAGGTTGCTAATACTTACTAATCGCAGCCAGATTTCACCTTGCCAACAATCGTCAGGTCTTGGCCGGCATTAAAGTCCAAATCATCAACAGTCAACACCCGTGGAGAAGTTAGCATTTGGTTCAGGTGTTTTTGAAAAATTTTTGGGGAGTCACTGATTTATAATTCATTTGTCTGCGATCCAGAACTGTGTATTTCATACTTTTTGTTAACGATTTTGAAATATATTTTTCAATTTGGATGAAGGTATATATCCACATCAGAAGCTAAGAGGCAGGCAAATCAGATGGATGCATACAATGTCATAAGTATTCAACTCCTTGAACTTTTCCACATTTTGTACTGTTACAATCTAGAACTGAAATGGACTTAATTGGGATTTTATTTCACAAATCTATTTATTTATACTGAGTTGCATGACAGTAATTGCATATAGATAGCTTACAATCAAATAATTACCTCTTCTATACCAAGCCTAATGTTAATGATTGGCAAATGATTGTCACACTAGGTGCCACCATGTCCAAGAGGGGAAACTGTGCAAATATTGACCAAACGCCATTTGAACTTTGTTTATGTTCTAAGCAAGGCCATATAGAATATAGGAGGGTAGGGCACTCCAAGAATTTACAATACCTTGTTAAATTGAAAAAAAATAAAAATAAAATCTTCTCACATGAGAAATTTCCAGAAATTAATACATTTGAATATACCGTACATTAAAAAAAAATATATGGCAATAACAATAAAAAGCATGTTAATTTGCTAGCAATTAGTGAGAAGAGGTTGGAGGTAAGGTATTGTTATGAAATTTACATTTTTGATGTTGCCATTTTTTATATAATTATTATCAGTTAATGATAAAATTATATCATAATAAACTAAAAAATGTGTTTTTTTTAAATCATAGGGACAAATAAAAAAATATTTTAACATTAATGTTTGAATCTGATGTACCATTTTTTAATTTAAACTTCACAGTAAACTTTAAATTAATTATATTACATTTAGATCATATTCCATTATATCAATGAATCCATTGTAATTTAATATAAGCATGTGGATCTCATTAACAAAGTAAAATGATAGAATAGTTAATGTTAAACGTTAAAGCCCACAGTAAGGTGTGTTACTCATCATTTTGCCCTAGACGCGTTGGAGAATCAAAACATTTGCACACACTGAAATCTTCCCTTAAAAATTAAAGGCAGGGTGTGATCAGCTCATTCACAGACCAATAAGAGTCAAGGGACATATCATAACTTCGTAAATACATCATAAATTTCATATACGACGAGTTACCTTGGATGCCAGTGTATATGATATGATTTACTTTTGAAAAAGTTTGGGTTACACATGTAACCTTGTTCCCTGAGAAGGGAGAGAGACGTTGCGTTTAGCACAACAGTATGGGAGCGCCCTTGCGTGTGCGACCGGTACCTGAAGCTTGTGTAAAATCATACCTCTATTTATAGGCCTGCCATGATCAGGTGACGTGGCAATTAAGCGTGACGTGTGATATAAATATGGCACCTGTGAACTGCAGCATCAGCCTCTATTATCTGAAGTGAAGACACAATTCGCAGGCCTGCCCTGGTATGACAAAGCTACGCAACATCTTGTTCCCTTCTAAGGGAACAGGGTTACATGCATAACCCAGACCTTCCCTTTCAAAGGGAACTCGACGTTGCATTTAGCATAACAGTATGGGAAAGAGAATACCCACTCCGTCATACCGAGGGTACGGCCTGTTCAAAAAAACCCAAGCCAGAGGGTCACTGCAAGACACTCGAGCCTGGGGTGGAATGAATATCCAGGCTGTAATAACGAATGAATGTGTGTAGCATAGACCACCCTGCAGCAGCACACACATCCTGTAAGGATACCCCTTTGGACAAAGCCTTCGAAGGGGGTGACCAGCCTAGTGGAATGAGCCCTTATGCCCAGAGGCATAGCAAGACCGCACACCTCATAAGCAATAGAGATTGCTTCCACTATCCAATTAGAGATGCGCTGCTTTGACACAGCATCACCTCTACTGTCACCGCCAAAGCAGACCAGCAGCTGCTCCGACCTACGCCGCTGGCCTGAAGTACAGAGAGCCCTTACAGGACACAGCAGGTGTATCCTCTCTTGTTCCAGTGTGATGAACTGAACAGAGGAGGGCAGAAAGCCTGCAACACCACAGGGTGGGCAGCCGATGTAGGCACTTATGTAATATATCGAATATAGAATACTTATAGAATATAATCCGGAATATAATCCAGCCTAGGATACGGGAAGGCCTTGGCTAATCCAGGGGCAAAGTCAAGGCAGGAAGGGACAACTGAGAGAGGTTGTAGATCTTCTACTCGCTTGAGAGATGTCAAGGCCAGCAGAAGAGCTACCTTTAGAGTCAGAAGCTTCTCAGAGACTCAAATGGGGCCCCTGACAGACCTTCCAGGACCACAGAAAGGTCCCAGGAAGGTATGTGTGGCCTGCAGATGGGCCTCAGCTGCCTGACACCACACATATACCTCAAAATTATAGGATGTTGCCCAGCAGAGGGTCTATCAACAGGGATGTGGCTGGCCAAAATGGCGGCCACATAAACCCTGATTGTAGAAGGAGCCCACCCCACTGAGAAACGTTCTTGTAAGAACTCCAGGACTGTAGCTATTGTGCAGTTCACTGGGTCTACAGTGGATCCCTGTGGATGGGAATCTTCCAAGGAGTGCCATATAGCAGGGATATTATCTTTGAGAACCAAATTCGAGCTGGTCAGTAAGGTTCTACTAGCAGCAGACATAGACTGTCTTGGCAAACTCTCGCTAGAACTTGTGGGAACGGAGCAAATGGGAAAAAGCATACAGAGGTGACCGCAGCCACATGTGCACTATGGCGTCCAGCCCTAATTGTGCGGGAGGAGTGAGGGCAAACCACAGTGTCTCATCGGAGGTGAACACATGCAGTCCCACTTGGCCAAACCTCCGCCATATGGACTCCACCACTTGTGGAAGGAGCCAACAATCCCTGGGCCTCAGCCCCTGCCTCAACAGGATGTCTGCTCCCACATTCCAGATGCCCAGAATGTTCCTCCCTGGTGGTCAATATATGAGACCACTGCTGTGTTGTCTGTAAACACATGGTGACCTCTCAATTGAGGAAGAAGGAATTTCAGTGCTAGAAATATGGCCCACATTTCTAGGCAATTTATATGTCACTCCAGATGAGGGCCACTCCAGAGACCGTGAGCTGGACAGCTGTCTAAGTCCGCACTCCAGCCTGTGAGGGAGGTGTCTGTCACTACTGGTTTGTGCTATGGAGACACCCCTAGAGTGTGACCCAAGGCTAGAAACCGGGGACACTCAAATTCTCAGAGCATGTAGGCATCGCCATGTGACACTGATTACTCTCAGAGGTTTCATCCTTGGACGAAACCCCCAACTTCTCAGCCACCACTGAAACAGTCTCCTGCAATAGGCCCAATGGTATGACGTTGGCTGCCCATAAGCTCCAATAGTCTCTCATAGAGATTGGAAGGGATGCTAAGATCCAGCTTTATCTTGCTCAATGTTGATAGGATTGACCCTATGCATGTTGGGGATAGAAATGCCCATATCGTAGTACAATCCTTACAACCCCTAGAAAAGTTGTCCACTGCACTGGAGAACGCATAATTTTCTGAGGTTTAACCTGAGCCCCAAGCTCTTCATGTGGGCGAGAACAACATCTCAATGTTGAACCGCCAGCTACCTGGATCGTGCTAGAAATAACCATTCGTCCAGGTAGTTTAGTACACGGATGCCCTGGAGTCACAATGGACCCAGAATGACATCCATGCACTTTGTGAAGGTGCAAGAGGATAAAGCTAGGAATATTTCTATGTGGAAATACTCCAAAATCTTGCGGAGAGGCGGACCCGGATGACAGATCAAGAGATAAAGCGGAGCTCGTCTCCGGCTCCTCTTCCGGATCCATAAGAGATCCCTTGGACCTGAGACGGCTAGCCGTCTTGACAGTGGCTGGCCCACGAGGCTCTGAAACCCAACTCGCTTCAGCTTCCAAGAAGAGAGCGAGTCGCGAGCGGAGCTACCTGATGTAGGCGTTACAATGCGCAGCCTCTCGAGGCTGCCATCGCATGCACTACCCTAGACACTTCACACAGAAAGTGTGCACTACCCCCCCCGTGATGAAATGGGAGAAAGCCGTAACACACGTCCTGAATTCTCTCGCTCATATTTTTCTCTCTCGCTCATTCCTTTTTTTCTTCTCTTTTTTAAATGCGTTAGAAGAGTTCTGAGTTTTTGAGAAAAGATTGAGAGGAAATGAAGCGTCTTTTGTTTCTTTACACAAGCAAGCAACATGCAGTCTCACTGAAAATAATAAGGCTAACGGCAGGGTTCACAGGTGCCATATTTATATCACGCGGCACGCTAAATTGCCATGTCACCTGATCATGGCAGGCCTATAAATAGGCATAATTTTACACAAGCTTCAGATACCGGTCGCACGCGCAAGGGTGCTCCCATACTGTTATGCTAAACGCAACATTTTGTTCCCTTTGAAAGGGAACAGAGGGACTGTATGTAGAGTGGGAGATTAATGAAAAAGCATTTGCAGTTCACACATCAGTAAAATATTATCTAAGATTCCTGTGACATTAGTTTATTCACATATTAGAACTATATTTTAACTTATTAATTAGGGTTGTGGTGGATTTAGAGCCTGTCCCGGGAACAGTAGGTGCGAGGCAGGAATAGTCTGCATAGAATTGCAGTACATCACAGAACACCGTACACACATATTCACGTTGAGGTATTTATTTAAAGTAGCCAATTAACCAAAGAGCATGTATTTGATAGGTTGGAAGAAACCGGAAAACCTGAAGGAAACCCACATGAACACAGGGAGAGCATGTGAGAACACCAGTTTCAAATATCAATATTATTTTGGTTGTTAGGAAATGGATTTTAACTTAAATCAGTCAATACGTGGACAACAATAATCTGATATTAACCCGATTAAAACAATACTCTAATTAAGAAACTAACATATAAACATCAATTTTTGAAGAAAGGGAAGACAGCTAGTCACCCAGTTAAAATAATGATAATAATAATAAGGTGATTTCTGTTCCCTGTTTTGTGCTATGATTTTGAAGCTAACCCGTATGAAGCTGTTACAATTAACATCAAATAGAATCTCTATCAGTTACTCACCCCCGATGTTTATCCTTGGAAGTTGGAACACAATATTTGCAAGAATGTATGTTTTTCCACGTAATCGAGCAATAGTAATGGAGCACTGAGCTTCAAAAAGGATGGAAAAGCACCAAGCGACAATAAAACTAGTCCAGTGTATATTCAAGCTTTCTGAAACCTTGCAACAGATTCGATCGATCGAAATTTAATGTAATTATATAAATCTGCTTTAATTGTACGGAGTGAGTTTATGAGAGAAGTTTTGTAATGATGTCTGATTCGTGAGTGGATCGTTTGTTTGAGCCAGTTCACTTCAGTGAATTGGAGAATCCTGTTGATAAAACCACTCTGAATGATTCATTCACGAATAGCACCGATTTGATTCTCAAGTTCAACTCACTGATTCAATGATCCTGTCACTGTTTTAGCTCATTTTCACATTTCTTTCTGGAGCTGCTGGTGTGTGAAACTTATTATTCTCCCCATGAATAATAATAATAATAATAATAATAATAATAATAATAATAATAATAATAATAATAATAATAAAAACAATAAATGTTCATAGTTCTTGGTACTTGCAGAATAATAATTACTAGTCGACAGCTTATAAAGACATTATAAAGTTTCTATAGTGTGTGTATGAGAGAGAGAGAGAGAGAGAGAGAGAGAGAGAGAGAGAGAGAGAGAGAGAGAGAGAGAGAGAGAGAGTACACTGGTGTTAATTACTTGTACTGTGTATATAATTATTCATATAAAGTTATAAATGCATAATTTGTTAATTTAAAAACTATTCAAATTTAGTTCTTCATAGTCTCTTATTGAATATGCAATAATTGTTATGCTTATTGATAATGATTGTTTTGGCAATAAGAAAAGATAATCGGGGGTGGAGGCTTGGGGCCCAGAGTACAAATTAGCTAGGAGGCTCAGAAACCTTGGTGGCGCCACTGCTGGGATTTCCAAGATGGCCACCAAGTGTATGATTAAGTTGAATAGACACAACAACAACAACAAATATAGAATTAAATTGTCAACGCAATTGATAATTATTGGAATTGGGATTGATTATTATTTAAGTGGCTGTAAAAACATATAAAATGTAATCACTGTGTTAAAGTAATAAAGTTGGAGTGCTGCAAATATATATCATTAAGTCAGTCTGGTACTGTGTGCTCCATGAATGCTTATACTGTATTACTATCATGATCATTTCAGAGAGAAGAACTGAAAAGTGCAAAGTTAAGATACAGGTGGAAGTCAAGGTAAAACTGCAACTGCGCTGTATTTTTGTAGTATGCACTTAATCGAGTACAGCGGTGACCTGATTGTCAATCATTAGCTTGTCTCTTATGATATTTACTCACAGGCTTAAAGGTTACACACGGAAGCATGCCATCCAGTCTTTGCAGCTTTCAAACCGATCAAGGACAAAATTCAGAATTTTCTCTATTAAGGTAAGTGCTTTCACTTAGGTTAAAATACATTATATTAGAAATAATGTGACAACTTGTCATGAGAGTAAAGGCCTGGTATGGGAGACATGTGAGGCAAAGTTACTATCCAAATTTTGAAGGCATTATTTGAATAATATTTAATGAATACTCCCCAACACACACACACACACACACACACACACACACACACACACACGCACATATATATATATATATATATATATATATATATATATATATATATATATATATATATATATAATACAAATTTTCAAAAATTTAAATGCAGACATATTAAAAAGCAGGTGTAAACAAGACAAAAGCACTTATGCAATTATGGTTTTCCACATTTTACAACCTGGAACTGAAATTATTTAATTCACACAATATATCTAACATTTGAAGGTGCAAGGCATATTCATTTCAAAACAAAGGATGATAAAGCAAAATAACAAACAAAAAAAGAGCAGAAATGTGTTGTGTATACATATATAAACACAATTAAGTCTATTTCAGGCCCAGGTTGTAATGTTACAAAAACTAAAAGTGTAGCAGTAAGACTGTAGGAGTAAGATGTATTATTAGTGCTCCAAGAAATAAAATAATAATAATAACGAGTTTGTCTGAGACTGATGCATTTTTCCAGAAAGACTGGTTTGTGAACTGATCAAAGTTTGAGCACCTCCCAATTCCCTCTTTTGCTAAGAAAGCCAATTTGCATTTTATTTTTGCCTGAATGAAAAAAAAATATATAAAATGAGTACATTGCTGTTTGTAGGTGCTGTCATGGATCCTTTCTCAGTGGGCTCCCCACAGGAAATAATTGAGAGGGTGTCTAAGCAGCTGGGCTGCAGCACTACTTCGCGTGACATAGCTGAATATTTTGACCAACATGACAAACTGTGGGATATGCGTCAGGAATTCCTGGTTCCGAAAGTAGCTGATCTTCCGCAATGTAAATTCCTCAAGAAAATCATGCATTTATAATGTAAATTAATGCCATCTGGCATTGCTTGTCACTGGAGTGGTCACTTAAAGGTTTGCCTTTTTTTATTATTATTATTTTCCGCTAACAGCATACCACGCTGTGCATTATTCTTTACATGTAAACAATATTCTGTTTACAATAGATGTAACCTTGAGGGTACCATTCCCGTGACAAACAATAGTACATTTAATACTAATGAAGGATTTGTGATTTGTTTTTGAATGACTAGTGTTTGAATGACTTCTGTGTTTCTCACAGCTGACCTGACACTTGTGAATGGCTCAGAAGATTGCATTTACTTTGTAGGCAACTCTCTAGGACTACAACCCAAAAATACCAAAAAGTACATTGATGAGGAATTGGAGAAATGGGCCAAAACGTAAGCCATGTACCTATTGAGACTGTTTTTTGAATAATTCAGTATTTAATTCTAATAATGTTTAAGATAATGGAAATGGAAATTTGGAAATGAATCTAAATTTATCTGTGTAATATGAATGTAAGTTAGTTGTATTGTTTGTAAATTTGTTTAATCACTAAATTTCTCAACTGAGACTAAAATGAATGCTTGTTCATAGAGGAGTCCATGGACATGTGATGGGGTCGCGCCCTTGGGCCTGGGCTGAGAACAATCTGGAAGCTCTCATGGCAAAGGTTGTAGGTAATTAAAGAACTGATGGATTTATAAAACACTTCTTTCCATCTGATTGTAAGTCACTCAAATGTTAAACTCTAATGGATTAGTGAATCATGAATTAAAAATGGAATGTACCACTGGCATGCTGTTATCTGGAAAATAATCAATGACGGGATGGTGTACTACATCCCAAAGCAAAGCGGACTAACTGTTACTACCTCGAAGTGGATTTTATTCCTCTTATACAACAGCAGTCTGTTATGATTACATACTTTTTACCCATTCACAGCTATGTTTAATGTTGTAGTATGTCCACAAAACAGCTCGTTGTTTCTCTCCTCTTGAAGTAAAAAAATAAATAAATAAATAAATAAATTTTAAAAAATATATTTTATGTTATATTATGTTACAGAGAAACTAGGAACTCCTCTTTCTCCATGGTGGAAAACCTACTGACTGACACTCGAGACTCCTTCCATTAATGTCTCATTTTTCATAGATCCAATGTTTTTATTGTTAAATAACACTAGATTTTTAATCTGGATAATATTAGGGTTATATTGTGTGGATCATCAGGCATACATTCACAGAGCTACTGTTAGAGAAAATTCATCACAAACTTCTGGCCAATCAGATTCAAGAATTCAACAGTACTGTGGTATAAAGGGCAATATATGCTTCAGAATTTTTTATCATGAGATATACTAAGAGATAGAGGTGTGTGTGTGTGTGTGTGTGTGTGTGTGTGTGTGTGTGTGTGTGTGTGTGTGTATGTATATGTGCGCGTGTGTGTGTGTGTGTGTGTGTGTGTGTGTGTGTGTGTGTGTGTGTGTGTGTGTGTGTGTGTGTATGTATGTATATAATAAGGTGCTAAACCAGAGGAAGTGGCCTTATTGAATGGCTTGACTGTCAATCTGCACCTCTTGATGGTAAACAATTAATTAAATCATAAATCTAATCTCTAAAAATACATCATCAAACATTTATTTAGTTACAAGTTCTGGCTTTTATTATCCCTAACAGCTTGCTTTTTACAAGCCCACTGCAAAACGCCACAAAATCATTCTGGAGGAAAAGGCCTTTCCTTCTGATCATGTGAGTAGAACTGTCACTCGTGTACACTTGTCCTAGTTAGAAATCCTAGTTACACATTAACCTTCTTAATCTTTTAATCATATAGAAAAGTTTACAGAGTGAACTCATGCTAGTTATACATTTCATCGTATTTCTTTTGTAAATACACCTGTTGAAATTGATTAAAATCATCCATGTAAACAAATTTTATTAACTAAATTAACAAGAACATTTCTTAATAGTTATTGAATTGAACGTTTTATTTAGGTTCGAGTGTAGACAAATTATACTGTCTAGCTACAACATAGTCTAATGAAAAAAACATTACTGCATGTTTTTATTTTATTATTTTTAATTTTATTATTTTTTAATTTTATTTTTTTTTCTGTGTTCTACAGTATGCTGTGGAATCTCAGATATGCCTAAGAGGATTTGATCCTAGGGAGAGCATGGTCCTCCTCAAACCCAGAGCAGTAACTCTTTACCATTTTCTAGACAAATATTTACCTTATCCAATGTTGCTTTCTGTGCACTTCAGAAATGATTTCCTATCTATCACAAAAAACTCACCAAGAACCACCTTTCTTTATGTACAGTGTTGCATTAAAGGGACTGACACTGAGATATGCTTCCTTGTCTGTGTTAGGGGGAGGAGACACTGAGGACGGAGGACATTTTGTTTACAATCAAGCGAGAGGGAAACTCTGTTGCTGTGGTGATGCTCGGTGGAGTCCAGTACTACACAGGTCAGCTGTTTAATATGGAGGTCATCACCAAAGCAGGCCAGGCCCAGGTTAGGTCACACTCCTGCACAATGGGTCATGCTATAATACCAATAGTGAAGTTGATTATTTTCTAATGACAGTGTTCCAATGTGTCTTATTCCTCTTATAATACAGCTGTTTGCCAACGATTACATATTTTTCAAATTAAATAATGGCATTTCATACATTATATCCATTTATAGTTACATCTAATGTTGTGGAACTTCCATTAGACAAGTTAGTTCCGATTATCAATAATGTTATAGCAGCTACAAATGGTCATTCCCTCAGCTTTATTTTCTCAGTTACTGAGAAACCAGAAAGCACAAAATTCACCACCAGTGGGCTTTTCACTACAGTTTAGCAGGATAATGTGTGTGTGTTTAGGGCTGCTATGTAGGGTTTGACTGTGCACATGCAGTGGGTAATGCAGAGCTGCGACTGCATGACTGGGGAGTCGACTTCGCCTGCTGGTGCACCTACAAAGTGAGTTTAGATCTAAAGGATTGGAGTGGTTTCTTAATAATGATGATTAAAAGGAATTTAATGAGTTTAAAATTATAACTGCTTTACATTGCAAGGGATAAAATGAAATAGGAAGTGTTTTATAGGAAAATAATCAGACATTTTTTCCAGTTTCATATATATATATATATATATATATATATATATATATATATATATATATATATATATATATATATATATATATATATATATATATATATATATATATATATATATATTTAGTTACCCTTTATAAATTTGAGCAAAGAAGGCTTCGAAAATTAGTCATTATTGTTTAATCTTCTGATCGTTTGTTAAAACAATTCACAAAACTTCTCTGCTCTCATGGATATCAAACAATTGCAAACACCACACAGTTTTATCCTCCCAAAAATCTTTGTTAAATATAGGTGTGCAACAATTATTGCCACCCCTATGAATTCATATAAGAAAAATATATTTGAAGAATATTCCCATTGATATTTTACATTCTATTAATACCCCTGGATGACTAGGAACAGGAAATTTTTCAACTATGACTTCCTGTTTCACAGGGGTATAAATATGAGGTAACACACATTCATAATAATGGGTATGACCAAGGAATATGATGTGTGGCAAAAGGTTATTGAGCTTCACAAAATGGGAAGTGGCTATAAGAAAATAGCACAAGCAGTGAAAATGCCCATTTCCACCATCAGGGCAATAAATAAAAAGTTCCTGTCAACTGGAAATGTTATGAATCAACCTGTAATTGGACGTGTGTCTACATTGTCTCAACGTACTGTGAAGAGATTGGTTTGAGTGGCCAAAAAATCTCCAAGGATCACAGCTGGAGAATTGCAAAAGTTAGTTGTGTCTTGGGGTTAGAAATCTCAAAAACTACAAGCCGAAGTCACCTACATCACCACAAGCTGCTTGGAAGGGTTTCAAGAAAAAAGCCTCTACTCTCATCCAAAAACAAACTCGAGCATCTTCAGTTTGCCAGACACTACTGGAATTTCAAATGGGATCGGGTTCTATGGTCAAATGAAACCAAAATAGAGCTTTTTGGCAATAAACACCTGAGGTGGTTTTGGCGCACACAGAGAGGTAGCCATATCGAAAAGTACCTTTCAATTTTTCAATATATTTTTTGTTGTTGTCGGCTGTCCATGAGACAAGTTAATTGCTTTTATCATTTACATTATATAGTATTGTGCTGGATTGGCACCCTGTCCAGGGTGTCCTTGTGCCCCATGCTCCCAGGGATAGGCTCCAGGTTTGCCCGTGACCCTGAAGGAAGGATAACTGGTATAGAAGATAGATGGATGGATGGATGGATTATATAGTATTCCTATATATACACATTACTTTGCAAAAATCTTAGGCACACTGTTTTTTCAGTACAGACTTTGTTATAGATTTTTTAATTTTATGACTTCTACACCACACTATCTCCAAACATTAGTTTTCCAGCACAAAATTAAACGCTACAGAATTTTTTTTGTATGTCAGTAAAGATAGCAGCATATTACATAAGATACTACTTTTCCTTTTTGCTGGTTTTGCTTTTCCTTATAAAACTGCACAAATTGTATCCGAGACTACTTTTCTTTTATAAAGCAAAGTGTCATCACACCAAATATTGACTTTGTTTAATTTATTACTGTGTACTATTCTTAGTAAACAGTTAAAACTGTATTTTTGAAATGTTGAAAATTTAAATATGTTGTCAGTATATGAACTCTGGAGCAGGTGGTTTGGCAGGAGCGTACATACATGAGAAACATGCGTACACAGTCAAACCTGCGTGAGTATCAAATGCCATGACTGCAAAAGAAAAAAAAAATATGTATGTCAGAAAAGTAGATCACTCATCTTCTCTCTCTCTCTCTCTCTCTCTCTCTCTCTCTCTCTCTCTCTCTCTCTCTCTCTCTCTCTCTCTCTCTCTCTCTCTCTCTCTCTCTCTCTCTCTCTCTCTCTCTCTCTCTCTCTCTCTCTCAGGCTTCTTGGTTGGTGGGGACACAAGTTGGACACTAGATTCCAGATGACCAATGGTACTGTGTTGCTCTGTTACACTAAAAAAATTAATCACCTTATGACCACATGATCATATATGAGAATTCAAAACCTCAGTGCTCTGTGTTAAATAATAGGTGGTAAAACGCCAAACCAGTATAATTCAAACAAAAGTATGATTAGCACATTGCTTCCTCCTGGTGGTTTAAAAAGGTAACTACAATGGAAGATTATTGAATGCATCTCTCCTGTCTGTTTTATGTCATGTCGTGTTTCTGCAGTGATGAGCCTGCAGCCTGGAGTTAGTGGATTCAGACTCTCAAATCAACCCATTTTACTGGTGTGTCCCCTACAGGCCAGTCTAGAGGTGAGGCAATACACATTTAATACAACCCCAATTCCAAAAAAGTTGGGATGCTGTGTAAAATGTAAATAAAAACAGAATGCAATGGCTTGCAAATCTCAAACCCATATGTTATTCACAGTAAAACATATCAAACATATCAAATGTTTAAACTGAGTAAATGTACCATTTAAAGAAAAAAAAAGGTAATTTTGAATTTAATGGTCGCAATACGTGTCAAAAAATTTGGGACAGAGCAAGAGAGAAGAAATGGCACTGCACATCACCCTTAAAACACTATACCAACGGTGAAGTTTGGAGGTAGAAGCATCATGGTGTGGGGCTGTTTTTCATCGCATGGTACTGGCAGACTTCATATAATTGAAGGAACGATGAATGGAGCCCTTTATTGGGAGATTCTTGAGAAGAATCTGCTGCCATCCACCAGGATGATGAAGATGAGACATAGGTGAACCTTCCAGCAGGACAACCATCCAAAGCATACAGCAAAGGAAACTCTCAATTAGTTTCAGAGAAAAAAAATCAAGGGCTTAGAGTGGCCCAGTCAATCACCTGACTTGAATCCAATTGAACAAAGACAGTATGTTTAGATGAATGAGCCAAAAATCATACCTGAATATTGTGGCCGATTAATTTCTTCATTTATGGACTTTAATGGTGTGAATTCTCTATATTTCCAGATTTCTTGAGTTAATACTCAATGTCTGGTGAAAATTTCATGTGAAGAGCCTCATGTTGACACATCCAATACTTATTTCCCCCACTGTAAGATGAAAATGATAATGTGAATTTCACTATCGCTGAGGTAACGGTAACTCTGTTTTGTGTCAGGCCACAAAACACACCACCTCATTGATTACATTCACAAACAACCATGGCGGAAGCAACATTTTACACTGAGCTGTAAATGAATATACATTTTGATCAAATTAACACAGGCGATCTTTGACTTTTCTTGTTTCTTGTAATTTCAATATGTAGCAAATAATCACTGTAGGTTTTTTTGGGTCATTTTATGCAGCCCTACTACTTTTCTTTCTTTTGTCCTTCATTCCTTTATCATTCCCCAATCTAAAGCGTAATTTAGATGGGAGAAGGTTCAACATTTTGATGTCAGAATATTTAATGTGTAATTGAAAATATCAATGCTTTTCTTAATCAGATCTTTAACAAAACCACCATGAGGGATCTGAGGAAGAAGTCCATCCTGTTGACTGGTTATTTGGAACATCTGCTGAAGCACTACTACAGCGAGGACAAGTTGGAGCCACAGAAACCTCACGTCCGTATCATCACACCCAGTAACCCGGCAGAGAGGGGCTGCCAGCTCTCACTCTCCTTCTCGGTTCCCATCAGAGTCATCTTTCAAGAGCTTGAGAAAAGAGGAGTTGCAGTGAGTGGTTTTTAAATGGAATTTTTTGGTTTTAGTTGTCAATCCTTAGATAGTTAAAATGACATTGTAACCCGTGAGTTAAACACAGAGGGGGCTTGGGATGTGTCTTAGGATAGATTATTTCGGACTTTTGTGGAACCAAGTGCAACAGCACCACAACTATACATAGGGGAAAAAAAACTCAGATTGGGGCTGATTTCTTTCTAGCACAGACTGTAAAGCCAAAGTGCTTCCAAACACCAGACCTTAAAGATTTGGAAGAATCTTTCAGCTTACCAAAGCCATTGCTATCTTTTTTAAGCTAATACACTATATAGTCAAATGTTTATAGACACCTGACCATAACACTCATACATGTTTATTGAACATCCCATTCTAGATTTAGCCCCTTCTTTGCTCTTATAATAACCTCCACTCTTCAGGGAAGGCTTTCCAATTGATTTTGGACTATGGCGATGGTGATTTACATGGTCAGTATTCGAGTTCATCACAAAGATGATTAGTGGGGTTGAGGTCAGGGCTCTGTGCAGAACATTCGAGGTCTTCCATTCCATCCTTGGAAAACCATATCTCCATGGAGCTCACTTTGTGCACAGGGTTCATTGTTATGCCAGAACAGGTTTGGGTGCCTTGAAGGGAAATTGTCATTATGTATGCTACAGTATACAAAGCCATCCTATACAAATTTGTGCTTCCAACTTTGTCACAAGTTGGGGAGGAACCACATATGGGTGTCATTGTCAGGTGTTGTGTATACTAGTATGCTAGCATCTTGGCTCATGAAAAAGAGAGAAACATGGAGAAAAAGGAGAAACATGATTTATGAAACCCCTGTAGCCTCTGTTGAGAGAAGGTGGACACTACTTTTTCAGAAGAGGGAGTGATCAAGTTTAAACATTGGGAAATTGAATGCTTGGGTGAGATGGAGCCAATGTGTCTGTCACTAAGCCATTGTCTGATGTTTTTGTTTGTTGTTTCTTTACTCTTTTGTTTATCTACATTAAGAGTTAACACACTTCATATTTATGATCACGAGTACCTGTGAGTACGAAGCATGATGGGGGGGGGGGGGGCGATGTCCATCTTGGAGCAGGAATGGGAAGCAACATATGGCATGAAGCAAAGAAAAGGAGCGACATCTTCAGCAGAGCATGGAGGCAGAATGATGTCCTCAGTGGAGCAGGATGGTAGAGCAATGTCCTCAGTTGAGCATAATGACGGAGTGACGTCCTCAACCAAGCAGGAAGGAGGAACGATATCCTCAGTGGAGTAGGAAGGTGGAGCAATGTTCATGGAGGAGCCTAGCATACTGATGTTCAAGGCAGAGCAGGGAAGTAAAGCAGAGCTCTTGGCTGCACTGGGAGGCAGAGGAACGTCCTCAGCTGAACATGGAGACTGAGCAGTGTCCTCAGCTGAACAGGGAGACTGAATGGTGACCTCAGCTGTACGGGGGTGCTGAGCGGCATGCTCAGTCATGCAGGGAGGCTGAACGATGTTCTCTTTTGATTTGGCAGGCTGAACGAGATGCCCAGTAGGGGAAAGTGGCAGATCGACATCCTTACTGGGGCAGGGAGGGTGGGAGATGGTTTCCACCTGGCTGGAAGGCTTCTTCTCGATATACACCGTGAAGGAGTACATCATGTTGAACCATTCCTGATTAGCCTTGATCAGAGAGAATCTCCCTTCCATCTCCCATGTTTTTTTCCTTTCAAAAGGGGCCTCTTGCATGACGAAAAAATCTGCTGTATCCATTTTTTTCTGTCTTGCGTTCTGTCATGATTTGGAATTAGAGGTGGATGCAAATGCAGAATCTCAGTTAAACATTTAATGCAGTATCAAACAAAGCTCCACACAAGACTTACATGAAAACTTGAACGAGTGTAACATGATACTTGAGGACAGAACAAACACAAAACCACAGTGCAGTGCCAAACATCACTATATATACACACACACCAGAGCTAATGAGCTAAACGTGAAACAGGTGAAATGAAATGTGACATGGTTCAATGGCTTATGGGATACCTAGTTTCTAGTCCTTCTCCGATATTACATGACAGACTGGTTGTTACTATATTTACCAATCATTTTAAATGTCATTTATTAGTGGCAGAAAATTACTCTAGTTTTTAGTTGCAGCTGTTTAAATTAGATACAAGTTGTCCAGTTATTTGTGCACTTATATATAGACCCCCAAAATATAACAAACTATTTGGAGTTTTTAGTTATAGTCATACTCAGCTATGAGAGAATCTTTGTCATGAAATGGAGGCGATGACAGAAGCAAGTGCAGGTTACATAGTTTAATAGCAAAAACAAGTCCAAAGGGTAATGCAAAATCCACAAACTTAAACAGGCAGAAATCAGGCAATCAGTCAAAACAATGTTAGGCAGAGAGACAAAAAAAAAAAAAAAAAAAAAAAAAAAAACCCAAAAAAACCACAAGAGCCAAGTCAAGTGAAAACCAGAAAATCAAACACAATTTCAAGGCTTAGTATAGACAGAGAACTAGTCAACTGAACATACAGTTCACCAAAAGCTTAGTGCCTGAACAGTCTCTATTATAGTGTGGTGTGATTTTGATTGTGATCAGGAACAGGTGTGTATGATTAGTTCTTATGAGAAGGTGAGTGTCTGTGTGTTACATTGGGAGTTGTAGTCTTCAGTCATGTTTGTAGTTTGCAGTGCATTCTGGGAAATGGAGTCGCTAGTTTGCCTTGACCTGACAATCTTAATACATGGTGATTTTAACTTACATATTTGTTGCCCCAATAAACTTATGGTTTATGAGTTTTTAGTAGAGATGCACCATACTAAATTTCTCAGCAAATACCGCTAACTGATAGGTCTGCCTTGTTACATAAACAAGGCTGGCCAGAATCAAAGAACGAGGGCAAGAACAAGATCAAAAGTGTAACACATGAAACGAGGAACAAATGCTAGGTATACTGAAAACTCACATAATACTTTGCGAAGCTAACCAGAATCAAAGAGACACGAGGGGTTTAAATGACAAACGTAATCAAGGGTGAAATAAAACAGCTGAGACTAATGACACAAGCGGGAAACAACCAATGACAATACAGGGGCGGAGACAGGTCAGAAATCACAAAACACACATGTCAGAAGTAAACAAAGTCAGTGTCACTGAAATCTGAAAGTGTGTGCTTGCTCTTCGGAGAGTGCTGCATGCTCTCCATTTGTATATTTTGCTCCATGCAAAATATACAAATATATTTTTCAGCACGAGAAGCTCGACAAAAATAATAAAATAAATTAGACTGGACGCCAAAACTTACACTTCACTGCTGCTCACTTCCTGTGTAAAATTTTAGCAGTGCAGAGATTACAAAGCTTATAAACTGCAGTTTTATCGTCATTCCACACAAGAGACATCTTCTTTACACACAGCACGAAATCAATGTGTTTTCCCACCCTCTTTTGATTGACAGGATATAGTAGACAGTGATCATCGGATGTTTTTAAACTATCGGCCGATGGCCCATAGCATGAAAAATAGCCTTTATAATAGGTAATAATAAAAAATAGGTATCGGCCGATACATTTGTGCATCTCTAGTTTTTACATCTTATTGATTTATTTAATCTTACTCATTCTGTTTTAAGTCCAACCCAAGATTGGTCATGGGTGTCCCAGTTTTTAGTGTGGATATTGAGGATGCTTACTTTTCTGATCATGACCCACTTGTTTTTAAAATTTCAGTTTTTAATACCTTGTCAAATATTAAGCCTTTAGGCTGGTACATCCGTTCCATAAAATCTTCAGTGCCCATTGAGTTTTTTTTCTAAGGCTTATACACTATCTCCAGTAGTGTATAACTCAGGGTTCCTATCTTCTGGTTTGGGTTTAAATGATTTAGTGTCAATGTTTAACTCCACCTATAATGACATCTTGGACAATTGTGCTCCTCTATTTCCTAGGTGCAAAATCCAAACCACAGCTTTGGCTTAATAATGATCATGATACTCATGGTCTCTGCCAAGTGTAGAGAAAAGCATAAATTATGAAAGATAAGTTTCAGGTGTCTTATGACATTTTGAAAGACTAAATATGATATTTATGATTAAATATCGTATGGCAAATATATGGCAAATTATGGTTGCCATATGAAGCCTACACAGTGTTCTTTGGACATTGTTCCCCCGCACCTTCTCATTCAAGTATTGGAGGTGGTGGTTTAGATTTAATGTCAATTGTGAACTGCAGCTTATCACGAGGTGTTGTGCCGTCCTGCTTCAAACATGCGGTGGTACAACCAGTTTTTAAAAAGGCCAATTTCGACCCAACAGTATTATATAACTCTCAACCAATTTCAAAACTGTCTTTCTTATCAAAAATCTTAGAGAAGGTTGTCTATCAACAGCTTTCCACTAATTTAAATGGGAATGGCATCTTTGATAAGTTTCAGTCAGGATTCAGGGCTCAACATAGTACAGAATCAGCTCTTCAGTGTCCAATTATTTGCTGTTGGCTGTTGATTGAGGGAAGTGTGCAATTTTAGTTTTAATTGATCTGACTGCTGCATTTGACACTATAGTACATGGAATTCTTCTGGAGCATTTAAGACTCATATCTTTTCGGAACAGAACTTTTTCTGTTGAAAAAGGAAATTTTTCTTCTTCTTCTGCATTAATGAATTGCACCATTCCACTAGGATCAAAATTGGGCCCAGTTTTATTTTCAATTTTATGCTTTCTCTGGCCAATGATTGTCAGAAACATAACATATATTATCACCTTTATGTTGACGACACTCAACTTTAGTTCCCGGTAAGGATGTGGGATAATTTGGCCTTACAATCACTTTTTGATTGCTTTAATTCAATTCAATTAAATGTTATTTGTATATATGGCTTTTAACAATGGATATTGTCACAGCTTTACAGAAACATATAAACACAGGATACAGATTTTAAATGTGTAAATTTATCCCTAATGAGCAATCCATGGCAACAGTGAAGGAAGAAACCTTGAGAGGAACCAGGCTCAAAAGGGAACCCATCTTCATCTGGGTAACAATGGATAGTGTGAAAGTAAAGGGAAGTTCATTATGGTTTTCATATGAAGTCTGTTTTGTTGAACATTGGATTACACTGTTCGCTAAAGGAGACTTGAGTGCAAAATTGTATGTGGTAATTGCAGTCCTAAGGCCATAGCAGCAGCCATAGTTCTAGCACCATAGCGCTACTGTTCATGTGAAATTGAAGTTCAAAACCATTTCCATGGTACTTCAAGCAGCACCATCCTTAGCAATCTCCAGGCTGCACTGCTTGGGGTCATCCTCAGTAGCAGAATGTAGCCTCCAGTATAAGAGAGCTCCAACCAGAGGTAGGGCATCAGGATGGATCAGGCTGGTCCAGAGAGCAAAGGGTCAGGATCACTGGCATCTCCATAATATCATGTGTATCTTGACAGAAGGAGAGAGAGAGGGGGAGGTAAAGAGAGGGAGAGATTGTTAGGTATGCTTACTATCTCATAATGGATAAGACTGTGTACTTTGTATAAAAGAAAATCTATTCATGGTAAGCTTGAGTAAACAAATATGTTTTCAGCCTGGACTTAAACACTGAGACTGTGTCTTCCCCTTGCTGTATCCTTCACTATTCAAGGTACCAACAAATAGCCTGCACCTTTTGATCAAAGTAGGCATGGCGGATCATAAAAGACCAAAAGTTCCCTAAGCTACTGTGACGGGAGATCATTCAGTGCTTTATAGCTCAAAAGTATTTTATAATCAATGCGAAATTTCACTGGGAGCCAATGCAGTGTGGATAAGATAGGGATGATGTAGTCATACTTCCTGGTTCTATTAAGGACTTTTGCAGCTGCATTCTGGACTAACTGGAGTTAGTTTATGCTCCTACTGGAACATCCATACAGTAAGGCATTACAGTAATCCAAGCTAGAGGTGATGAAAGCATGAACTAATTTTTCTGCATCATGTAGTGACATTGTATTTCTGGTCTTATCAATATTTCTGAGGTGAAAGAAGGCTATCTTAGTAATATTAGCTTCATGAACATCAAATGAAAGACTGAGGTCAATAATAACACCAAGGTATTTTACTGCTGAACATGATGAAACAGAAAGGCTTTCCAGAGTTACTATGTAATCAGAAATCTTACTTCTAGCTGTATATGGTCCTAGCACAAGTACTTCTGTCTTATCAGAATTAAGTAGAAGGAAGTTAATAATCATCCAGTGTCTAATGTCCTGTCCACATTCCTCAACATTATTGAGCTGGTGGCTGTCATCTGGCTTTGCTGAAACATACAGCTGTGTGTCATTAGCATAACAGTGGAAGCTAATTCCATCTTTATGAATAATTTGACCCAGAGGTAGCATATATAGAGTAAAAAAGTAGTGGGCATAAAACAGAAGCTGAACAGCCACACGATGCCCTCAGCAGAGCAGAAAAGCTGAGCGAGGTCCTCAGCAGAGCAGGAAAGCACAGCTGTGTTCTTCGCGGGGCAGGAAAACAGAGCGGAGCAGTCGGGCATGTCGGGACGCAGCGCAACGTATTCAGCAAATAATGGTCACGACACGGCGTCCTCAGCTGACCAGAAATGTTGGACGATATCCACAATGGTAGATGGTTCCATCCTGGCTGGAAGGCTCCTCCCTCGGCTTCTCCCTCTCATACAGGGACCTTTTGACACAGAAAAATTCTGCTGCATCTATGTAGAGGTCTCACGTTCTGTCATGTTTGAGACGGATGCAGGTGCAGAATTTCAGGTTTTAATAAAGAAACAAACAACATACAAAAAACACTATAACAAGAGGCAAAACACTTTGGCAAGCATTAAACATAAACTAAGGAACATAAACACAGCTATAGAGACAAAGGCATAGAAGGACTAACGTGAGACAAAAAAAGCAGTGAAAACTATGGCTATATACATGAGAGTGCTCGTTAACCAGAAAGTGATTCAGGTTCAGGTGATCATGTGACTGATGAGTACGGTGCAGTGGCTACTGGGAACTGAAGTCCAGAGTTACTCCTCTGATACATGATAATGACTATACATGAGTGCAACACCTCCTCCTCTGCCAGTTAGACAAGGCTGATGTATATAATTGTATCCAGGAGGACTAGCTTCGTTTAGTGCTATGTACTCGTTTGGTTTAATCCAAGTTTCTGTTAAACACATTTTCTTAATCCCCTAATCGGTGATGGTTTCACTAACAATAAGTGCCTTATACGTAAGAGATCTAATGGTTAACAGTCCTAGCTTCTTCAAAGGTGCTGGCTATACATTCAGTATGATCTAATTTTATGTTAATTAGGTTACTAAAAGGAACTTTCAGAAAATGCCTATGTATTTGTTTAGCTCAAGGAACAAACACAGTCTCTAAAGGATGTATTACAAATGCTGAATTATTATTTGACCATTGATTATGATAAATGTTGTTGATGTTGGAAGTTGTACTTACATCAGGCAGTCACATGGTGTGTAGTGTCTTGGAGATGTTGTCTGAGAGGAAATCCTCTCCAAGTCTGCTGGGGTGCAGGCCATCAGCATGGAACAACCTAGGATGCTCCCAGTACAGATTCCAATTATTAACAAAGAGCAGATTCTGTTTATTACACCATGATATTAACGCCCCATTTAAGGCGAAGAGTCTACTGAACCTTTCAAGTCCACGTCTGTATGTGGGAAGAGGTCCATACACAATGATCTTCTTTGTAGGCATTCTGCTCCTTACCGTCTCGATCAGGCTGCTGAAGTCCCTCTTTAGGATTTCCGTTTGCCGCAGCCTGATTTCTGGTGCGGCACAGCAGCTCCAATGTTCTCATCCTTCTTCAGGATCTTTAATGATGTTAAGGAATAGATGGCATCCAGTTTTCTCCACCTGAATGAATCAAAGACTGAAGTGGTAGTGTTTGGCCCTCCAAGTTCAACTAAACATATAATTAATCATTTAGGCTTTTTTTAAAATCTAAGGTGCACAATCAAGCATGGAGTCTTAGTGTTATTTTTGATGCTGAGTTAAAGTTTTATAAATATATAAACTCTGTGGTTAGAGGTGGATTCTTCCAATTAAGGACTATTGCAAAATTGAAACCTTTTTTGTCTTTTAATGATTTAGAAATTGTTATGCATGCTTTTATTACATCCACACTGGACTATTGTAATTCAATGTATTATGTTGTTTACCATGCCTCACTTTCACACCTGCAGTTGGTTCAGAATGCAGAAGTACTGGGAATAAGACATATGCAAGTATATCACCTGTATTAGCATCCCTCCACTGGCTTCCAGTTAAGTTTAGAATTCAGTACAAGATTTTACTATTTGTTTTTAAGGGTATAAATGGCTTGGAACCCAATTGTATTGCTGAACTTCTTCAGCAACATATGTCCTCTAGACCATTAAGATCTTCACAGAGGTTTCAGTTAACTATTCCAAAGTCTCGTCTAAAATCAAAAGGAGATCAAAAGGCTTTCTCTGTTGCAGCTCCTTGACTATGGAATAGCCTACCTCTCCATGTTAGGTCCTATACCTAATCTCATTTAAAGACTCATTTATTCTCACTTGCATTAGACTGTATTTGATTTACAGTCATTTTTTAATTTGTTTTGGATTTGGTATCATGTTTTTAAGTTGTATGAATTTGTTAGGTCTTGGTATGTAAAGCACTTTGGCCAACTTGTGTTTTTAAATGTGCTATAGTAATAAATGTTATTGATTGATTGATTGATTGATTGATTACACCTCATGTAATATAAGCCGTATTTTATGATGAATATCCTACTTTATTATGCAGACTATTGAATGTATTGTTTGATACGTCTACAGTATGACTGCATATATATAGTAAATATACAATATGTGAAAATGTGTGCCTAATTCTCTTACACCTGTCCTGCAGTGTGACATGAGGGAACCGAACGTACTACGTGTAGCTCCTGTTCCTCTCTACAACTCCTTCACTGATGTACATCGCTTCATCATGGTGCTCGGAGCAGCTCTGGAAGCCACCAAACAACATAACTGATCTCTGACACTGAAAATACCTGAAAACTAGTTGGAGACCATTTTAAATGTGGAAGAGAGATCCTGGTTACTGATAGACACAAGCATTGTTTTCAGCATTTTTGGGCAACATAATCTTTACCCATGGTTATTAAAGATATAAATCCATACCAATTATTTACTGTATTCTCACATGACCTTGACATATGGTTGAGCTCGGATTTTTCAGTATGGCGTACTGGTCAAATCTGACATTGTAGAGTGAAATAATGATTATAAAATATGTTCATATTCTCCAGAATGTTAATAGTACAATAAAATATTAAAAGCACATATATTACATAGAGTGAATAAGTTCTTAACTCTAGCATAGGCAGACTCAAACTGCATGTTTATCAATGATACATCATTTTCATTACCATTTTATAGGCGGAGTTTAAAAAATTACCTTTTTGCATACAATCATCAGATTTTTAAAGATCTTTAAAACTCTGTTTTGAACTATTGTTGGGTACTTATGAGGCTTATTTCCTCATTCCAGGTTTCCATTTAGATGTTTTCCAATTAAAGCAATGAGTGTGAGGTGTGTTGGGGGGGAGGGAAAAGCTTTTCACAGCTTTTTTTTTTTTTTTTTACTACTGTTTCAATGAGCCTCACAGGCAGCAGAGGGCCCTAAATATCACAAATAGCACTTTAAAAATACTGCCAGGTTTTCTTAAGCTAGAAATAATATGTGATGTTCACATTTCACACTCTTGCAAATAATGTTGTGTATGAACTCTTTTATTATTAAGGCCCTGTCTGCATGACATTGATATTTTTGAAAATATAGTTTATACACCTTCATTTTCAAAAATATCTCCACATGAAATGCAAAAAAAACAATTTGAAAATGCTCATATGAGCCTGCTAGCTCAGATGGTTAATATAGGTGTGTAGGTACTGTATGTCAAATGCCTCATACATAACGTTACAACAGTCTGTGGTTGGAAATTGTCCTATCAGCTGCCAGTTCTCTTGGATCTTATCTAAAAATTTGTAACACCGGAGTGGTGGATTCAGTAGCAGCATGGTGTTTATCACATTCTGCCGCCTCCACATAAGTGAAATGAAATTGCAAACATGTTATCAAATAAGAAATGACAACACACAAAGTAACAACTTGGTCAGAATGTGCATGTGAGGGTCAACACTGTAACATCAGCCTTTTGAAAAACATCTGCTTTTCAGATCCACATAGAAACAGTGAAAACCTTTTTAAAGCTTTTTGACACTTTATATTTTTCAATAATTGATTAAGGGGGAAAAAAAAAAAACATCTGTTACTCTAGCCTTCATGATAACTGTTCTGTATTTCATGTAAAGGCAGTCATGTAGTATTTTCATATGTAATTTCATAAATCCTCCAGCATTGCTTTTGGATTATTATTTTTTTTAAATATAATTAATCATTTAGGTGTAGATGCTATCAACATTTAATTAAAAATTAAACAAATGTGACATTCAAATTATGAACTGCATGTAATGAGATTATACGGAATATATATAAAAAGACACCATTCTATATTCTAGACTGCAAGAGCCATGAACACTTAGTCATCAACATAAGGGAAATAAATATAATCCCTATGTAAATGATACATAATTATGCCTATAAAATGGTCTGCTCATTGCAAATGAGCTATTGATATGCAGAGGTAAGCTATCAACTCATTGCATGAAGTCACATGACACATGATTTACTTTCTTTTACACGCCATCACTTATCCCTGCTATAATTTTTTGGACAGACTCATAGGCGTCCCGGCATGGGGGCAGAGAACAGTATTGTGGATAGCGCTGATGACTGATGTGTCGCTGTTGGTACTGCACACCTCACTGCCCCGAGTTCCTCTCCCCCAATTAACATCACCGCCGTTACCCATGATGCCCTGATCTTAATGCAGCCCTCTGTTTATGCACTATTACCTTGACTGATGCCTTCTCTACAATTAGATATAATTGGCATATCAATATGCAAAAGCTAAATGGATTAACCTTCTTTAAAAGTAATGAGGACCTCGAGACTCAGCTGGGGAGGGGAATTTACATTTATAGAGTGGAGGAGGGGCATACAGATAAATCATTTACTTTAAATTAATCAGAGATGGAATTTGACCTTGTTTAATATTATCTTTGGAATCTTTTTTTCTTTGGACATCTATTAGGGAGGATATGAAGAGAGATTATGATTCATCCATAAGATTTGCAGAGAGTTTGTGCTAGCTACTTCATGTAGTTATTTGATGTCATTAATGGATTTGTGTTTTTTTAGTGGTTTTTGTTTTTGTTCATTTATTGTTTGACTTATTGCTTTGTAACTAGTGTGTATCCCTCCTAACTATGTCTGGTCTTCCTACAACTAATTTAGCATGTTTTCTTTATAAGGCCTTTAATAGGCCTGAGGATAGTGTCTCTGTATAAACTAGACAATAAATGTTCAAAATGTACACCACTGGAGGAACAACTACTGGAGTAGTACACATGTAGAAATAAAAAAAAAAGAAAGTGCATAAAATACTATAATACTATATGATAGTCGTGTATATTATATACTCTAATAGTAGTATATATCAGTATATACAAATTGTTGCATAGACTAGTCAATTACATTTACTAGTGTGGATGTTATATGGAAGCTTGTTTCCCCCACATATGAGAAATAGAAGGTGTCTGTTGATCGACATGAGCTTCCATGCTGCACGCTCTTAGTTTCAGAATCAACAATTTCAGCTGAACTACATTGTCCACGAGTGAATTTGAAAGAATTGGTATTCCCTTTAATAGTGAAAAACAGATTTATTATTTTACACATTTTTAATTATGATTTATTTATTTGTCATTAACAGTGTAGACTAAAGGCTGGAAATATAATTTGTAGCCTGTGTATGGCTGTTAAATAAAGTACCATATTTATATAAGTCTTAACTACACTAATAAAATAGTGATGAATCAGTTTTTGCTTCAAAACAATTATTCATCTAATTAATTAATCATGCAACCTATATACTAGTAGTATGTGCTATTATGATAATTGAAAAGATGTTTACATATCTAAGTTTAATCATACATGGATGTGTGGAAATCATTCGGACGTTTTTATGTAGACTTCATATACTTTCTTTTGCTCCTAGTAAAACACAGTGTGCCTATAAGTTTTATTTTTTGAGTGGTTATTGCTTTATAACCTGCCTCCCCAAATACTGCAATCAATTTAAGATTTTAAACAGCATACTGTTGTCATATGATCACATGTTTTCTTTTAGGATGTTCATTGTACATATTTTATAAATGCTTCAGACCTTAAGTCACCTATAATAAAATCAGCCGCCAAAAGAATAAATGTAACTGAAGCTGTTGAACTGTGTAATTGTATTTTGAAACTCGCATCATTATCTATATGCATCACCATAATGATGTATTGTGCAATGTTGTGTCACTTGATACCAAATCGTGTTACATGTTGTAATCCTGTCTTGGGTCTCATGACTGGATGTAACATAATATGCATACAACATATGTATATTTCTTGCAGATGCTAGTGTTGTGGAAAAGTCTCAAATATACTGTACAGTGCCCTCCAGAATTGTTGGCACCTTTCATAAAAATGATCAAAAATGATAGTGTAAACTTTACACACAAAAAAGACCTGTATGATGTTTGTTGATAAATGTAAAACATGTAATCAATTTCAAATTGCTGTAGTGTAAGGCAAATACAACACATTGGAGCATGCTGTTATAGATCAATAATCAACTTAGGAGTGGTAACAGTAACTCTGTTGTAACTCGCTTTGCGCCACATCACACCAACCCATCGTTGAATATTTTCCTGTAATGGCACATCCCATTATATCATCCTGTCTCTCTCAGGCCCCATTTACCATTTTCACCTGAATGGACAATATATTTCTACTTAAAAACTTTTTGTCACTCGAAGAGCTGTGAGAGATGAAAGAGCCAGTTTCAGGCATTTATTAAACAATTTAAATTAAATACTTAAACAGAGAGAAGAAGAAGAAAGAGGAAAACTGTTGTTGTTGTGAGACAGAAAAGTAAGAAGAAATAAAAATGAAAAAAAAAATTGGAAAATAAAAATGAAAGTAATGCCACAGTAAAGAAATAGCTTTTTAATGTGCTGCAACCGTCTTTCTTTTCCAGTTCAGATCCCTTAACCTTGTTAGCATCTGCGCTGATTTCCATATTAACGACCCCTTCAGAACCTTCAAAGTTATGAATAATTGACAACAAATGAAATGTTTTGATTGTCGGAGGCACAAAGCATGTTTAATGTTTCATACGTTGCTTCTTAGCTAATTGTGTAGAGGACACATATGTGTGGAGTGTGTCCTGGATTTGGCTGGTGTGTGTGCAAGCATGAAGAGATTGAAGAAAGAGAGAGAGGAGGACAAAAAGAAATGGGAGAGAGAAATAAATAAAATAATAGAAAAAAGGGATAGACAAAACAAAGGGAGGAAGAGGAGTAATGGAAATCTAAAGCAAAACATTTAAAAGATAAGAAAAGAGAGTGCTAGACAGATAGAGAGACAGAACAGAGGGGAAAGACAGAGGAAGAAAGATGAGTTATGGAACGATAGACAAATCTTTTTTTCCATAAAGATTTCTAGGAAGGAAGAAATATAGGATAGAGAAGAGGAGATAAATGTAGAGAAAGAAATAAAGAAGAGAAAGAGCGCAAAAATAGGAAAAAAAAGTAGGATGAGAGAAATAAAGAGACAGAGGGGGAAAGATGAGTTATGGAGAGATAGGCAAATATGGATATTGGTAGGAAGATGGATAGGATGTAGAAGTGCAGATCGATGGAGAGAGAAAGAAACAAAGGGAAAGAGAAACTGCAAGAAAAAAAAAGATTGCAGTGTGAGATAGAGAGGGTGTGTGAGAGAAAAAAAAAACAAGGAGAAAGACAGAATAAGAAAAAGGAGTGATGGACAAATATAAATTGAGGTATTAAGAAAGGATAGAGAATGGGGAGATAGAGAAAGAAAGAAACAAAAATGAAAAAATTGTAGAGAACAGAAAATGATGAATAAGTAAAGAGGAGAATGATATTTGACAGTGAAATATGGAAGCTCAGAGAAAAAGTGATGGAGTGATAGAGATAGATAGACAGCAGGATGAAGGGATAGAGAGGAAAGCTCATTCATCAGTAGTTAATGAGTGCAGAGTAGCTTGTTGACCTGCACAAAGCACAGTATGCAGAGTGAGTTCAAGTGCTCTTTAGTTGAGCAGATACAGCAGGCCACTAATGAAAGCCCTGAGAACATAGTTCACAGGCTACAAAGGAGAGACCAGAAAGAACCAAAGCAGAGAAATCAAAGAGTCCACATAGAACCATAAAAGGAAGAACAGGGAATCCACAAAGAACCACAGACCAGAGACTTGAGTCCATAAAGAACCACTGAGGAGAGCACAGAGAGAACCACAGAGGAGGGAAGAGAAAGCCCAGTGAGAACCACAAAGCTGAGTGTCCATACTGAGAATCATATAGAGAAGACCAGAGTCCAGAGGGAACCACACAAGGGAGACCAGGGAGTCCATACAGAACCATAGAGGAGGAGATAACAGAAAGCACTACAGAGGGAAGACCAAAGAGTTTATAAAGAATGACAGAGGGGGAAACAGAGAGTACAAAGAGAACCACAAAAAAGAGAAAAGAGAATCCAGAGAGAACCACAAAAGAGAGACCAGAGAGCTCATAGAGCACCAACGAGGAGAGACCAAAGAGAACCACAGAGGGAAAGACCACAGAGTCTATAGAGACCCACAAAGCAGAGACCAGAGAGTTTATAGATCATTACAGAGGACACCTGAGAGAACCTCAGAGGAGAGACCAAAGGGTCCACAGAGAGTTCAGAGAGTCCAGAAGGAACCACTTGGGAGAGGCCAGAGAGTCCAGTGGCTTTGGTGGCATGTTGTTCTCTCTGTGAGTAAATCGGAGGCAAAAATGAAATAATGACCCACACAATGTAAGTAAAAGGATCCATGTAGGCTATTTATATATCAGTAAGCAAAGGGCAAGGGAAACCAAATAATCCTTTGTTCTACATAGAACCCTTTTAAGATTCTTACAGAAAGAACCCTTCAGGGTTCCAAGATTTAACCTGTTGGTTAATATACGTATGTTTATTCTTTATGAGTTCTCCCAAAAAGACAAACCAACTTAGGGTGAACCCCTTAGGGTGCTAGAAGGAACCATAAAAGTGTATGCACTTAGAAAAAAAGGCCTTCCCTAAGCAGTAGTTTAAAGGTTAATGGTTCTATAGATCTAAAAACCTAACTGAAACCTTTGTGTAAACGAACTATTTAAGAGTACAACTTTCTTGAAGGGATCTACCGAAAACCTGTTGTAAAATTTCATGGTTTCCCCAGAGATACAACCAGAAGAACATAAATAGCCTTTAAAAAGGTCGGTTTTGACTTACCAAACTCTTTTTTGTCTTGAAATGTTTCTCCTCAGTTTGTTTTATAGTGATGACACACAGGTGTACTATGCACACACACACACACACACACACACACACACACACACACACACACACACAGAGTATACATACAAAAATTAGAAAATGGGTGTACTCACATGCCAAAGTTTCGACACCCAGGGATGCACACACGCACACACACACACACACACACACACACACACACACACACACACACACACACACATTTTATGTGTTTTGTTTGTTTGTTTGTTTGTTTATTTGTTTGTTTTACCTTCCAGGAACTGGACAGCATTTGTCCTCAGTGGTGCTGCAGGGTTGAAGGTAGGTGTGTGTGTGTGTGTGTGTGTGTGTGTGGGTGTGTGTGTGTGTGTGTGTGTGAGTGTGAGAGTGTGAGAGAGAGAGAGAGAGAGAGAGAGAGAGGGGGAGAGAGAGAGAAAGTTGACAGCCAGTGCAGACTCAGGTCTGTCTGTTTTGAGTGACTGTCATGCTGGATTGATTTCCTCTGTCCTGATATGTGTTTAAGTGTGTGTGGATCTGTGTGTGGTGTGCGTTCCTGTAATCCAGCTGGCCGTGGCGAGCATTACGTTGTCATCCTGCAACACGGATCAAAAAGCAGACACGCTGGAAATAAACCCGACCCTGACCTTGAGTTCACACCGGAGACAAGCCGACTGACAAGGCCACACATGCGCACATCCGAGACACACACCCATACATGTACATGAAGACAGGAGATCATCTACACACACAGGACAGTAGAGGGCAGGACAGCACCATGGAAAAACAGATTTAGATTTGCAACCTCCTCTGAAGTTTGCCTTCATGGCGTTTAATATTGGCACAAACAAAAAGAAAAATCCACATAATTATTCCGCTTCTCCTGCAAGACTGATCTTTTTATATTTACAGATTTCACTGGCCTTTGCATTCTTGACATTTAAAATAATAATTTCCAACTTTCTGTAGTTTGAATTAAAATTTTTAAAAAATAGAGTGCTATGAATTTATAATATAGGTCCCATCATTTCTATGGGGCTTCTTGATTTAGTAGAATTTTTTTTTTTTACACTTACTACCCACAGACACACACACACGCACACACACACACACACACACACACACACACACACACACACACACAGTCTCTCTCTCTCTCTCTCACACACACACACACACACACACACACACAATTGTTCTTCCTTACAATTAATGGTATGTTTTTTAGATGTAAAACTTTGACTAGACAAAAGTATTTTTATTAATATTTTAATATTAAAATACCATTTGTTTTCATGATTTTTTTTTATTTAGTTTTGAAACAGTGGATTTTGTCAGTTGTCTGCTTTTCCAGTGTTATAACTTCCTCGACTTGACTTGATTACAGGTTTCCATTGGCTGCCATGTTTTGAGCTCAAATTCTAAAATTAGCTTGTGAAACACAGATGGGCTAATAAACAAGTACCCTAAACATATGAATTAATAAAATTCTGTGTCACTAGTCACGTTAATACTGTTCACGAGTTGATTTATGAAACACTGAAACACGCCTAACCTTCATCATGGGTTCTTAGGATAGTAATGCTTCTAGATTTCTAAACCTTTATGAAAAATCCTTAATTATGTGAGTTATATGTTACCATGTTATGCTTTGAAACTGTACATGTGACTGTGGCTTATAAAAGTAATAAATGTATATGAATGTGAATAATATATGATCATACATGAACAGTAAAACCACCTGGGCTACATGTGAAAACTATGATTTGAAGATTTGTGAAACAAGACATGTGACGTGTGTCAAATTTGTGTTAATTGTGAAGTTCGTGTAAGAGAAGTGGTTCTATTGGAGCAGTTTCTGACAAAAAAAAAAAAAAATCTTCTCTTGTATTGTTCTACTTAACACAAAGACGAGCTGAAGAACTCTTTGGGATCTTAGATTTACTGTTTCTTGTTAGAAAAATAGGATTTGTAAGGCTTCTTTAGCTAGCTAATGGTTCTAGTGTTCTAAATGTCTTTCCCCCATTTTGTATGGTTCTTTATAAGAAAAGTTTTGGTTTGGTTTCCCCTAAAGATACAAACGAAAATGGTGATAGATGTATTTTTTTTTTAAAGTACAGTGCATCCGGAAAGTATTCACAGCGCTTCACTTTTTCCACATTTTGTTATGCTACAGCCTTATTCCAGAATGGATTAAATTCATTATTTTCCTCAAAATTCTACAAACAATACCCCATAATGACAACGTGAAAGAAGTTTTTTGAAATCTTTGCAAATTTATTAAAAATAAAAAACAAAAAACACATGTAGATAAGTATTCACAGCCTTTGCCATGACACTGTGTTACCACTGAATATCCTTGAGATGTTTCTACAACTTGATTGGAGTCCACCTGTGGTAAATTCAGTTGATTGGACAGGATTGTATAGAGGCACAGATCTGGGGAAGGGTACAGAAACATTTCTGCAGCATTGACGGTCCCAATGAGCACAGTGGCCTCCATCATCTGTAAAGGGAAGAAGTTTGGAACCACCAGGACTCTTCCTTGAGCTGGCCGCCAGGCCAAACTGAGCAATTGCGGGAGAAGGGCCTTAGTCAGGGAGGTGACCAAAAACCCGATGGTCACTCTGACTGAGCTCCAGCGTGTCTCTGTGGAGATAGGAGAAACTTCCAGAAGATCAAACATCTCTGCAGCACGCCACCAATCAGGCCTGTATGGTAGAGTGGCCAGATGGAAGCCACTCCTCAGTAAAAGGCACATGACAGCCCGCCTGGAGTTTGCCAAAAGGCACCTGAAGGACTCTCAGACCAAGACCAAGACAAAGATTGAACTCTCTGGCCTGAATTGCAAGCGTCATGTCTGGAGGAAACCAGGCACCAGTCATCACCTGGCCAATGCCATCCCTACAGTGAAGCATGGTGGTGGCAGAATCATGCTGTGGGGATGTTTTTCAGTGGCAGGAACTGGGAGACTAGTCAGGATCGAGGGAAAGATGAACGCAGAAAAGTACAGAGACATCCTTGATGAAAACCTGCTCCAAAGCGCTCTGGACCTCAGACTCGGGTGAAGGTTCATCTTCTAACAGGACAACGACCCTAAGCACACAGCCAAGATAACAAAGGAGTGACTACAGGACAACTCTGTGAATGTCCTTGAGTGGCCCAGCCAGAGCCCAGACTTGAACCCTATTGAACATCTCTGGAGAGATCTGAAAATGGCTGTGCACCGACGCTCCTCATCCAACCTGATGGAGCTTGAGAGGTCCTGCAAAGAAGAATGGGAGAAAATTCCCAAAAATAGGTGTGCCAAGCTTGTATCATCATACTCAAAAAGACTTGAGGCTGTAATTGGTGTCAAAGATGCTTCAACAAAGTATTGAGCAAAGGCTGTGAATTATGTACATGTGCTTATTATTTATTTATTTATTTATTTTAATAAATTTGCAAAGATTTCAAACAAACGTTTTCACGTTGTCATTATGGGGTATTTTTTGAGGAAAATAATGAATTTAATCCATTCTGGAATAAGGCTGTAACATAACAATGTGGAAAAAGTGAAGCGCTGTGAATACTTTCCGGATGCTCTGTATATACAGGTTTTAGAGCAACATATGCTTCTATCCAGATTCCATCCCATCCTGACTTCTGAGAGACTCTGCCTCTCTAAGATACTCTTTTTATACCCAATCATGTTACTGGTCTGTTACCAATTAACCTAATTGCAAAATGTTCTTTTTAACACTTACTTTTCCTGCCTTTTGTTGACCCCGTCCCAACTCTTTTGAGACATTTTGCAGTCATAAAATTCAAAATTACCTTATTTCTTTCTTAAAATGGTACATTTGCTCAGCTTAAACATTTGATATGTTTTCTCTGTTCTATTGTGAATAACATATGGGTTTATAAGATTTGCAAATCACTGAATTATGTTTTTATTTACATGTAGGATTCTACAAAGAACCTATAGGTGTTCTCCTATAGGTACAAACTACCCATAAACATTACTGAAAAGGGAAATTTGTTGTATTATTCAACCTTGAATCTTTAAGGATTCCTCCAGAAGGTCAAACAAAAGAGTGTAGCATTAATCAGAGGTTCTACTTGAAACCTATTGTGGAAGAGAAGCCATTTGTTGTTCTCCGGAGGTACAAAACGAAGAGCGCTTTTGGGTGCTAGATTTTTTTTTTCCTGAGTAGTTTGTGTTTGTGTGCATTTAGGTTCCATTCTTCCATGTATCCTCGTTCAACAAAAGGGTCTCCATGTAAGGACAGCTGAAGCTCCTGTGTACGGAACTCTTGTGTACATGTATTCGTATACAGTCATAAGCTGCTTTATGTGTGATTTTCCCTGCTTTTGCACCGTTTAGGTTGATACTCTAACACAAATCTCACATGTTTTGATACTCTGAGCTTGATGTATTTTTTTCCTCATGCGCTACTATTTTTACTCGAGAACCCGAGCCCATTTTGGAGAAGTTCTTATAAATAATAAAGAAGGAAGGAGGGATGGAGGGATAGCAGTGATTCTGCAGTGGCCAAGTGGAAACTGCGACGGAAACAGCATCGTTATCTTTTCCGTTTTTGGACAGAGAGATAGAATGCATGGAGTATACTTTGGAGACCAGGGGAAGAGCTGGATTAAAACAGGGAGAAAGAGAGAGAAATGAGAAAGTGTAGACAAAGTTTAGTCCACTGAGACTCAAGCAAAAATTTGGCCCTGTATTTAATTCTGGGCTGGAACGAAAAAAGTGTGAATAAGTGTACAATAGATAGTTTTTTATTCTTTTAAAATTTACAATTAAAAACTTATTCAACACAAATTAAAGCCACAAATCATTCCAAGTACCTTTAGTTTTGTTTTGGCTCTAAATCGGATCGCATTTTAATCCTATTATATAAGCTTCTCCTCTTTTCCGTTTCTCTCTCTCCAATTTTCCTCTTCTTTTCTTTCCTTTCTTCCATCTTTCTTTCCTTCTCATCTACTCTATTTTCTCTTCTAATTTTTTGACTCCTTGAGTATTCCTCTCCATTTTTCCTCCTCTTCTCAATTTCTCAATTTATTACTCTCGTCTCCTGTTTTCCTCTCATCTATTCTTCATTTTTTTCCTCTCCTCCTTTCTCCCCTTGTCCATCCTTCTCTTTTTTGTTGTCTTTAATTGCACTTTGCATTTCACCAACATTTTTTCTTCTATTTTTGAGTTTTCCCTCCTCTACTCCTCTTCTTTTTTCACCTCTCATCTACTGTCTTAATCTCTTCTTTTCCTCTTGTTGGTTTCCTCTCCTCCAGTTGGTTCTCCTATCCTCTCCTGTCACACTGCTCCTTTCCATTCCTCTCCTCTCTATGCTTTCCTCTCTTCTGTTTTCCCCTCCTCTGTCTTTGTCCTCTCCTCTCTTCCTTTCTGTTTTCCACCCCTCCTATCTATTTTCCTGTCCTCTCTTATATCCTATCCCTCTCCTCAGTTTTGCTCTTCTCTCCCCCTCTATTTTTTGCTTCTCTTCTCTCCTCTTATTGCTTCTCCTCTCCTCTATTCAGTTTTCCTCTCCTCTCCTTTTTCCCTCTCCTCTCCTCTCCTCTCCTTTTTTCCTCTCCTCTATTCAGTTTTCCTCTCATCTCCTTTTTTCCTCTCCTCTCTTCAGTTTTCCTCTCCTCTCCTCTCCTGGACAGGTGGCTAAGTTCTCTCAGCCTCCTCAGCCGTATCCACGACAACAACCTCCTTCCTGTCACATGGCCAAGCCCAGCAGCCAATCGCTGACCCCGGCAACCCTTTCACTCAAACGTTGTGTGTATGTTTGTGTAGGTCTGTGCCTGCACACAAGCGAACATGTTCTTCCTCCCCCGGCGCGCTCTCCTCTGACCTCTTTTGTGGAAGTATCTCTTAACAGCAGTGTTAAGTGCACATAATAATAGGTGACAGAGCTGTATGAGCATTATCCTGCAGTGCTTTCCCTCTCCTAATCCACACTCTCTGCCATGAAAGAGCTTTCACAAGAAATATTGTACTTTTTTGGCACGGGATCCTTAAGGGAAGGCAAAATTGTCAGAGTGCATTTTTCCCCTCCTCCCGAGCACTTCCCCACGAGAGACACCCACACACACTCTTAGCACACAGACACATGCGCTGAGGTAGAGCGGGCTGCCGGCCAGAAAAATTTCACCTAAAGCTCTGTTGGAAATTACTAAATTTTTCTTCTGCATTATTCTGTCACCTTGCCTTAAACAGTTCTGCAAACAGCAGCTTCCTCACTGAGGAAGAGTGGAAAGGAGAAGAGAGAAAGAGGAGAGGTCTGGAGGGGATGGCTGGTGTCGAGAACCCTAACAGGCCCTGAGGTTTTCTAGCTAGCCCAGCACTGACGCTCAGAAAGTCTACAGTCTGGCCGATGCATGAGCTTTTTAATTTTTACAGCCAAAAAAATATTCCAGTAGCATGAAGATTTCAAGTGATTGTTCTTTTAAAGGGAAAGAACTAAAGCAAATTTGACTGTATTTTACTCTTCATAATAAGATGTATGGAATTTATTTTTTATTTACATATACAGATTTTCAAAGTACAAGGTTTTATTCCCCTCTAACAACTGCTGCATCTTGTACACTGATATGTAAATGCTTGTTAATTGTAATATGCACATTTTGTAGAATATTTAGACTAAGCCTGCTACTTTGACATTTACGGTAAAGTTCTCTTTTCCTATTGTATTTCTTTGTTTGTTTAAATTATTGTATTGTAATTATCTTATACATTTCTATGTACTTGTTTATTTTATTATATTGTAGAGGTTCATTTGGCAAACCCAAGGCCTTGGTACTGTACTGTCTGCCTCACTGACTCCAATAGAACTCTTCCTCTCCGTATATTGGAGAGTCAGTGACCTGCAAGTGGATGTCAGCGGATGTGGAACCTAATCGCTCAGAGCTTTTCCCGTCGACTAGGTACGCTATCAGAAATTGGGGTCATGTCGATGCCAAAGATGGGTTTGTTAATGGGCCTATTATGCTCCCAATTGAGTTGAGCCAAATCACATTAACTGTTGATTTTTCACTGTGATTGTTTTCACATAGTGTTATGATTTTTATCAGTAATTTTGGAGAAACTTAACTTGACTTAACCCATTCAGACCAAGCAGGGCACCTTTTAGTGGGTTTTTTTGGTTACCAATTCATTGTATCTCTAGGGCAACCTTTGCTTCCTGAAGGTTCCTGAAGCAAACCATCCTGTAGTAAGGCTCTGTGGTGAACCTTCAAGGGTTCCCCAAATGGCAGATTTAACTTTAGTTTAAAGGTTTATGTTTTTATGAACTTGGAAAAATGGGTCTAAAAGGTTTAAATATGAAATGAATGGTTTGACAACTTCATATATATATATATATATATATATATATATATATATATATATATATATATATATATATATATATATATATATATACACACACATACATACATACATGTATATGCCACGCTGCACTGATGCGGTAATTCGTGCAAAAGGAGCCCCCACCAAATATTGAGTGCATAAATTAACATACTTTTCAGAAGGTCGACATTGCTGTATTATAAATTCTTTATTATAATATTGAGATTCTGGATTTTTGATTTCCATGAGCTGTAAGCTGTAATCATCAAAATTAAAACAAACCAAAAAAAGGCTTGAAATTTTTAAAGTTATGTGTAATGAATCTAGAATATATGAAAGTTCCACTTTTTGAATACAATTTTTTGAGATGCACCTGTGTTATATATGTATATGTATATGTATATATATATATATATATATATATATATATATATATATATATATATATATATATATATATATATATATATACACACACACACACACACACACACACACAATACAGTATATGAGAGAAAGAGTAGAAGCATTAGGTGAAAAAACAAAAAACAGCGTCCTAGGTTATACTAGGACTTGGTGAATGTGGAAAGTGGAATATTTTCAGGCCCATTGTGTCATTGGGGAGATAAGCCTGTGCTTGGCCTTTTAAACCCTATTACACCTTCAGTTCTCCAGTTCAAACTCTCACTTTCTCCATCATCAGCACTTCTGTTCCACCCACATACACAGCCCCATTTTCAGCCATGTTTCATCCCCATACATCATCCTGCCACTGGCCAAAACATATCTAACACCAAATAGCAGCCTGCTTATTGGCTAATAATGCTCTCATCTGATAATATGAAAGATAAATGATAGTGGGATTTTGATGTAAAGCTGAACGACAACTAACCACATCACTTCATCTGGGCTCATCCTCACTGACTACAATTTTGTGACCTAGGTAGTTTTTTGTTTGGGTTTTGAGATTGAACGTTACAAAATGTGAAAATCAGTGGCATAAAGAATACAGGTCATTTGCAATTAAACCTTTTACAGATGCAGTAAAATTCAAAGTCACAATTTTAGCTGGTGAGTGGCCATTTTCCAGCAGTTAGGATGCTGAATTAAAATGCAAGCGGCATCTGAAGTAGAGGTTAAGATGAAGACGCCTAATCTGTGATGAATGGGCGTTAAGCCGAGTATCTCGAGTGTGTTAACTTTTGTTCATCATAATCCACGCTCTAGGCGAGAAGAGGTCATGACTGTCAGACGCAAATGCGCAATGCGTACTTCTTCCCTTGGCTTAATTTGGAATTAAAAATACATGCGCTCCACTCATCTCAGCAAAGAGGCGTAAACAAGTATGAAATTAAGCGTCTTTTCAAAGTCTGCAAGGAAGATGTGGATGGCATGGAGAAAAACGCACATTATTCAGGTTACAAACCTCCAACTGAGCGCACTTACACACACATGCAAAGTGCTTTGGGCCTGCTGCTATGCGACATCAAGTCAGACTGCTAATGTTTAGCACCAGGACGGTGCACTGGAATGATATTTAGATTAATGCATTAGTGTATTAGCGCTTGGAAAAAGCACATTATCCTCGCCGATAAGTGTTTGCCCGCATCTTCCTTATATCTTGATTTGCTCTTGTCTTTCTCATGCTGTGAGAGACCTCCATTTCCATCATGGTGCAGATCCATCTTTTTTTGGTTTTCTGTCTGGATGGGCTGCAGGGAGCCATAACATATGCTAGATTTTGTCTCCTTTATTCAAGAATTTGTCTTCTTCTCATATTTGTTTACTCAAATTAGAGCGTGGTGTTTTTCCACTCCTTCGGTGTTGGCATCTCTGCCTCGGTTTTGGCATCTGAGCGAAAACTGGTATGTCCTTGTTTCAAGCTCAGGGTTCATGCCGAGGCCACGGCACCTCGAGTTAAAATAATAAACGCACGCCCGTGTCCCAGAGGCACCGGTGTATCATCATCTGCATATCCAAAGCCCATCTGCATCACAATCACAGATTAATATTCATTTTCTGCCTCAATTTGCATGGCTCGTGTTAATGCCGCTGTTGAGAGCTGTGTCTCTGACTTGCCGTGACTCAGTTTGCACTGTACGCAAGGCTTTTACAGTAGCAGCATCTTGATTTATGATATGATAATGATTTAATGTGTGCAAATGTAAATGGAGGTGGGAAAAATGATGGTGCTTGAGGGCAGTGGTGTATAAATGGGATGTACAAATTCAGTAACATGAACTGGTGACCGGTGACTCATAACTAGTGTTCCCAGAATTGCACAAGTTATCCACTCTACACTTCTCATATAAGTGTATCTGCTATAGTCATGTCTTGAACTTAAATAGTTTATAAATGCTTATGTGCATGACACTAGCCTACTGGAAAATGGAAGCAAAAATTGTGTGCTGCACATCAAATAAAGCAACTGAATTTTATCTGTGGTGGTTTGGGAAAACCCATTGGATGTAGCTGTGCCTGAATTTGGGTCAAAATTGGGTTTCACCTCCATTTAAGAAACCATAAATTAATTTGAAATTTCAAACATTGGGCACCAATAACTGTCAAAAGCATGATATACAACTTCCATCCATCCATCCATCTGCCCATGTCTAAGATACCCAAACCTCCTTCCCCCTAGCCACTTCTGCCGCTTATATCTGAAACCTCATTCTTTCAGTCACTACTGAAAGCTTGTGACCATAGGTGAGGGTTGGTCCGTAGATTGACAGGTAAATTGATAGCTTTGCTTTTTGGCTCAACTCTCTCTTGGATTGCACGGCAGTCATAGACAGAGGCCTTGGGGGACCTATGCCCGGCTATCAAAACTAGTATAAAACTCTTTTTTTTTTTTTTTTTAAATAAATGGGAAAATAATTGGGTGTGCTGGATCAAGTGCTATTTTACAAGCTGGAGAAAAATGAGGGTGGAAGCCATATTATTTTATTAAACCAAACCAGGTGATATTTATAAATCAAATATGGAGCTCATATGTATGACCTGACTCTGAATATCAGGAACTTTACCCATGTAAATATTGTAACTTGTCAGTTTAAGGTGATAGTTTAAGACCAAAAACACTACAATGTCCCCAATGCAATGTATGTTTGTAATCATATGTTTGCAAATTTTTTCATTTGTTTCATTTGTATTTGATTAACACATTGTTTCATTTGAGGTACAGTGCTGTGAAAAGTATTTGCCCCAACCTGATTTCTTCTATTTTTTTGTATATGTCATAATAAATTGTTTCAGAAATTAAACAAAATCTAAGATAAAACAAAAGCAATCTGAGTAAACACAAAAATACAGTTTTTAAATTATAGTTATTTTATGTATCCAATATTTTTATTTATTTATTTTTATTTATCCAATACCAACTGCACCTGTGTTTTGTTTTGTTTGTTTGTTTGTTTTTGTTTGTTTTTTGTTTTTTGCCAAAACATACCTTTGGGAAAATGTTCTGTGGACTGATGAGTCGAAAGTGGAACTGTTTGGAAGACAGGAGTCCCGTTACATCTGGCATAAACCAAACAGAATTCCACAAAAAGAACATAACTACAGTTAAGCATGGTGGTGGAAGTGTGATGGTGTGGGGATGCTTTGCTGCTTCAGGGCCTGGGCAACATGCAGTAATTGAGGGAAACATTAATTCTTCTCTCTACCAGAAAATCCTAAAGGAATGTCCATTCTTCTGTCCGTAAGATTAAACTCAATTGCAACTGGATTATGCAGCAAGACAGTGATCCAAAGCCTAGGAGTAAGTCCTAGTCCTAGAAGTAAGTGAAAGACTGATCTCTAGTTATTGGAATTTGGTTGCAGTCATTGCTTCTAAAGGTAGCACAACCAGTTTAAGGGGGCAGTAAGTTTTTTAACATTGGTGATAGGTGTTGGATAAGGATTTTGCTTCAAGAAAAAAAACTGTGTTGTGTGTTTACTCAGATTGCCTTTGTTTTATATTGTATTTTGTTTGAAGATCTTAAACTGTTTAATATGAGAAAAACAGAAGAAATCAGAATAGCGGCTAATACTTTTTCACAGCACCGTAGTAATGTTTTGATTCTGGAAAATGCTGATTGACTAAAAAACTTGAAAAACAGCTAGTCACATTAGTTGGTGAGCTATTTTTATCTATCTATCTATCTATCTATCTATCTATCTATCTATTTA